>NW_026712383.1:12925705-13025585 GCF_030504385.1 Musca domestica | reverse complement strand
TATCTTTCATCTTTAAAAAACTCATGAAAAAGCATTCTAAAAACCCCGAAATGTCAATATTTAAGGAGTTATGACCCGTTTAAATAAACCTCAATGAAAAGGCATGTGTTAAAACCCCGAAAATGTCAATATAAGGAGGTTATGACCAGTTTAAATTAACTCAAGGAAAAAGCATGCTAAAAACCCCGAAATGTCAATATTTAAGGGTTGTGACCATTTAAAGTATGGTCCTTTCATCTTTAAAAACTCAATGAAAAAGCATTCTAAAAACCCCGAAATGTCCATATTTAAGGAGTTATGACCGTTTTACATAAACTGACATGAAAAAGCATGCTAAAAACCCCGAAATGTCAATATTTAAGGAGTTATGACCGTTTTAAAATAAACTCAATGAAAAAGCATGCTAAAACCCCGAAATGTCAATATTTAAGGAGTTATGACCGTTTTAAAATAAACTCAATGAAAAAGCATGCTAAAAACCCCGAAATGTCAATATTTAAGGAGTTATGACCGTTTTAAAATAAACTCAATGAAAAAGCATGCTAAAAACCCCGAAATGTCAATATTTAAGGAGTTATGACCGTTTTAAAGTATGGTTTCTTTCATCTTTAAAATCTCAATGAAAAAGCATGCTAAAAACCTCGAAATGTCAATATTTAAGGAGTTATGACCGTTTTAAAATAAACTCAATGAAAAAGCATGCTAAAAACCCGAAATGTCAATATTTAAGGAGTTATGACCGTTTTAAAGTATGGTATCTTTCATCTTTAAAAATCTGTCAATATTTAAGGAGTTATGACCGTTTTAAAGTATGGTATCAGTGCTTAACTAGCTTTCGCCCGTGACGGTTGTTAGTACGCATAAACAAAAATCACTACCGTTAATTGTGACTTCTTATTTGTTTCTTTGCTTTTGCATTATTCGGCAAAAACAATAACAATATTAACGCGTTAATCTGCATACCGTCTAGTCAGTGCATTGTTACGCACAATGGTCAAGCCCCCCGTGGGCAAACCGGCGGCACGCCGTGCCGAGAATCCATCCCGAACAAGATCTAAAGCTAAGCAGCGTCTTTTGTTTTCATCGACTAAATCATTGTCTGACCAACCATCATGTTCAAATTTCAACAGATACAGTGCATTATCTGATATGGATGACTTTTCTGACTTTTCCGAGTCGAATATCAACTTAAATTCTTCCAAGGTATTTGCAAAACCGGATGTAAACGTATCAATGAAGGAAATTCACCTTTTGACCGGAGACGGATGTACTTACAAACGCACTTCCATCGGCACAAAAATATTTCCGCAAACGCAGGAAAAATATGATTTCTGCATCAAGGTATTAAAAGAAGGATTGATTGAGTTCCACACGTTTAATTCAAAATCAAACAAGCTGTATACCACTTTCCTATACGGTCTCCCTAGGTTAAATGTAGATGAAATCATAAAAGATCTCATAGCATACAACCTACCTACAGCATCTGTAACTGAAGTTCAAACAAGATTTAGTAGTGCTGATAACGCTGTGTACAAGGTTCAGTTTAATAGGAAAGCCTTTAACCCCAATAATTTAAAAAATATTAAACTAATTTGTAAAATCCACGCAACTTGGAAAAAATACAAACCAAAACAATCAGAGAGACCTACAATATGCTGGAATTGTCAGATGCATGGTCATGGTGGTGACCATTGTAATAGGAAATCGAATTGTATGACTTGTGCAAAAGCACACAGAACTGATGAATGCCCTCTTACAAAAGATAATAAACGGCCCCATGTGTTAATTGTCCTATGCGCCAAAAATATATAGAAATAAGACAAAAAGTAACCGCAAATCAGAGAAATAGGCACACAGTTGTACGTCCCAGACAAGCACGTACCTCAGCAAATATAAACAACACACATCATGTTTCGCCGTTGCTTGCAAACAACAACAACAACTCAACAACCTATGCCTCGGCAGTAAGAAATGAATGTCCCAATCTATTTAACATTGATGAACTATTCAACATTTTTTCCTCTTCTCTTGATGACCTGTGCAGATGTACGTCCAAAGTACAACAAATTCAAATTGTAATGACTCTTTTAAGATATGCCTATGATCTTAAATAATTGCATAGAGACATTAAATATTTTACACTGGAATGTCAACGGTATTACTTCATATTCTCATATGTTACAATTACAAAATATTCTTAAAGAAAATAATGTTCACATAGCCGGACTAAATGAAACATTTTACAAAGAAAACCACAGACCATATTTTGAAAATTACAAAATCTATCGTAATGACCGACAAAATTGGGGTGGTGGGGGTGTTGCAATTTTGATACACAAAAATTTAAACCACCGTTTATTACCGATCATCAATACTGAATTAATAGAAAACCTTTCAATTGAAATTGTTGTGAATAACAGTAAGGTTATTATAACAACAGCATATTCACCTAGATTTGCATCTTCTTTTACAAACGACATAAAACGTCTCACTCCTGATAATGTTGACTTCATATTAATAGGCGACCTTAATGCCAAACATTGCTCATGGAATTGTTCTTCTAACACACCGCCGGTTGTGCTCTTAACAATTTGCAGCAGCTACAGAACTACTTTGTGTATTATCCGGACAAACCCACTTTGTACCCCCATCGTCAAAACAGCAATCCGTCCACAGTAGATATCGTATTAAGCAATTTATCGATTCCGATGGCAATCACATCTATGGATTACGTAATTCCATCTGATCATCGCCCTGTTCTCTGTGCAATTTCGGCTCATGTTAAGAAAGAAAATGCTACTCCATATTCATATAAACATACGAATTGGAATTTGTTCCAAAACATAATTGAAAATAGTATCAACTTGACGTTAGATCATTATGGATCCGAAACTGCTATAGATAAAGAGATTAAAAAATTCATAAAACTTATACTAAAAGCCAGAGATATGTCAACTTCACAATGCGTTCCAAAAAGTTACAATAATTTTCCGGGGTATGTATTATATTTGATTGGACAAAGGAAAAAATTCAAAAGAAAGCAGCTCCGAGCTCGGGACAACTCAGAATATAATCATTATGGTCAGTACACCTCATTTCTCACAAAACATATAGATAAGAGATTGTACGAATATAAAAACAGGAAATGGTCAAAGCTCTTAGAAAATATGAAACCGGGTGATAAGAGGTTTTGGAAGATTAGTCGATCCTTGAGAAACAAAGGGAACCATACTATTCCTGATCTTTTTGATGGTCCTACAAAATTAATTACGGACCCAGAAAAAGCGGAGTTACTTGCAAAATCATTCAGTAATTCACATATACTTACCTCTTCGTTTAGCCATTCCGTCGATGACACTGTTAACTTATCTGCATCACAGTTAAACTCTGTACCCCCGTCCATAGAGGATATAACCTACATATCAAATAATGAAGTTATAGATATTATTTCCCTGTTAAAGCCGTTAAAATCACCAGGTTTTGACAAACTACCCAACTTTGTACTAAAGCATCTACCAGAGAAGGCAATACAACTTCTTGTTCATCTTTTTAACAATTCTATGCGACTCAATTATTTTCCTTCCGTATTTAAAGAGGCAAAGGTCATTGCAGTGAGAAAACCTAATAAACCTCCTAGTGATCCAACGAGTTATAGACCCATTAGTCTACTAAGTAATTTGGGTAAAATTTACGAAAAAATAATTCATTCAAGACTTTTGAATCATGCAACTGAATTGAATATAATTTCTGATAACCAATTCGGATTCAAGAAAAACCATAGCACTACCCATCAAATCGTCCGTTTAAAAAACAAAATACTTAAAAACAGAAATATAAGAAAATCAACCGGATTAATTCTTCTTGATATAGAAAAAGCATTTGACACAGTGTGGCACAATGGTCTCCTACATAAATTGGTGAAGGCTAATTTACCCATCTACCTCTGTAAAATTATTGCACATTTCATAAAAAATAGATCATATGCTGTTGCAGTTTGTAACGACAGGATTTCTCCCCTTGGGCTGGAATAGCTCGTCGGGGTCCAGCGGTTCGTACAGAAATTTATTTGTTAAATATGTGAGAGAGAAAGAGAAAGACCAGTGTGATTTGCCGTACAATAACTCGTTTTTATTTTTAAGAAGAATTTCACTTATATATAAACGATATAAATAATAACAACTAGCCTAAACGTCTTCGGTCCGGGATTGGTGATTCCTCCACTCGAGACCTGGATAAGTACTCGAGGAACGGGACAAGGATACAGGATCAGGGTGTTCAGGATTCGGGATGGATCAGAGCTACCGGTTGTTGAACTGTAAATATTGGGGAGATACAGGAAGATACAAGGCTACTGTTGCGAGAAACCTGTATAGGTACTCAAGCAGACTACAAGGATACGGTTGTCAGAGACCAAGTACTCGGACACTACAGGGATCTAGGATACGGTTGCAAGAGACCTTGATAAGTACTCCAGCACTACAGGATGTTCAAGGATACGGTTGCGAGAGACCTTAATAAGTACTCAGGCACTACAAGGATCTAGGATATGTTTGCAAGAGACCTTAATAAGTACTCAAGCACAACAAAGATCGAGGATACGGTTGCAAGAGACCTTAATAAGTACTCAAGCACTACAGGATGTTCAAGGATACGGTTTGCAAGAGACCTTAATAAGTACTCAAGCACTACAAGGATCTAGGATACGGTTGCAAGAGACCTTAATAAGTACTCAAGCATTACAGGATGTTCAAGGATACGGTTTGCGAGAGACCTTAATAAGTACTCAAGCACTACAAGGATCTAGGATACGTTTGCAAGAGACCTTAATAAGTACTCAAGCACTACAGGATATTCAAGGATATGATTGCAAGACACCTTAGTAAGTACTCAAGCACTACAAGGATCTAGGATACGGTTGCAAGAGACCTTAATAAGTACTCAAGCACTACAGGATGTTCAAGGATACGGTTTGCGAGAGACCTTAATAAGTACTCAGGCACTACAAGGATCTAGGATACGTTTGCATGAGACCTTAATAAGTACTCAAGCACTACAGGATGTTCAAGGATACGGTTTGCGAGAGACCTTAATAAGTACTCAGGCACTACAAGGATCTAGGATACGTTTGCAAGAGACCTTAATAAGTACTCAAGCACTACAGGATGTTCAAGGATACGGTTTGCGAGAGACCTTAATAAGTACTCAGGCACTACAAGGATCTAGGATACGTTTGCAAGAGACCTTAATAAGTACTCAAGCACTACAGGATGTTCAAGGATACGGTTTGCGAGAGACCTTAATAAGTACTCAGGCACTACAAGGATCTAGGATACGTTTGCAAGAGACCTTAATAAGTACTCAAGCACTACAGGATGTTCAAGGATACGGTTTGCGAGAGACCTTAATAAGTACTCAGGCACTACAAGGATCTAGGATACGTTTGCAAAAGACCTTAATAAGTACTCAGGCACTACAAGGATCTAGGATACGTTTGCAAGAGACCTTAATAAGTACTCAAGCACTACAGGATGTTCAAGGATATGGTTTGCGAGAGACCTTAATAAGTACTCAAGCACTACAAGGATCTAGGATACGTTTGCAAGAGACCTTAATAAGTACTCAGGCACTACAAGGATCTAGGATACGTTTGCAAGAGACCTTAATAAGTACTCAAGCACTACAGGATGTTCAAGGATACGGTTTGCGAGAGACCTTAATAAGTACTCAGGCACTACAAGGATCTAGGATACGTTTGCAAGAGACCTTAATAAGTACTCAAGCACTACAGGATGTTCAAGGATACGATTGCAAGAGACCTTAATAAGTACTCAAGCACTACAAGGATCTAGGATACGTTTGCAAGAGACCTTAATAAGTACTCAAGCACTACAGGATGTTCAAGGATACGGTTTGCGAGAGACCTTAATAAGTACTCAAGCACTACAGGATAATCAAGGATGATAAAGGACTCACCAAGGATGTGTTAGGACTCACACTAGGATATCATAGGAGATAAGGATTTGATCCCAGGATGCCCCGAATTAGGTGATGAGGGTTCACTTACCGCGTTGGATGTTGCTGCTTCTGTGGTCTGGCACTGACTGTCCCCCTTCTGAGTTTGATCGCCCTTTTATATGGGAGCCAAACACGTGTCTTGGGGTCGATTAACGGGACCTTGTTTACTCCATTTGCCTATCCCAACAACATAGTCAGGGAATATTATAACGGGACATCTCCCTCTCTCGCCCTTGCTTTCTGTAAGAAAAACCCACAGAACAAAACGCGCTCTCCTGTTTCATATTCTATTTATTTAAAACACAAGTTTATTACAAAAGTAACTTCAGGGTGTGGGCGAAAATGAACTCCTTGTGATTTTCGTCGTCACACTTCCTCTCTTCCTCGGGGTACGGGTTTCACGATCTTCTCTACTTTCGTGGTTGAACCACCACTTGTCCTTTGCGTCCTATGAGGATACGGTATTTCAAGCCCTGGACCGTCACCACCCGCTTGTACTGCTCCCCAGGACGATGGTGCGCCAGTGCGGCCTTTAGGAATGGCTGTAATCCCCGGCTCACATCCTTGGGAACTTCCTCCTCGCATACGAAGTCGATGGCGGCCTCGTTCCTTGCTGGAATTACCACCACGCTTTGAATGACCGGTCTTTCGTGCGGTATTTCGCTTGGCTCCACGGCGGTTGCACCAGGGTTCTCCTCCAGGATGCTGTCCAGATACGCTGTGTCGCTGCCTGCACTCCCGACCACCGTGCTACTAGGGGAGGCTGTAAGAAAGTTTCGCCCCGGAGTGATTGGTAGCCCATCCGGTTTCGTGGCGCCTGGACTAACACCCAATCATTCCCACTCAAAAAGTTTTAATGGGTTTGGTCTCGAACCCTGGGCTTCGATCGGGACCTCTTCGGGCGTTCGCCTAGCTGGTGTTGGCGGACCTCGATTCATTGTTCTGGGCGGGGTAGTTGATTCGTCACCCGACGACACACAAATTACCTCTGGTACAGGCTCTGCGATTAGGCCACGGCGTCTGAGGGAATTCAAAGCCTCTCTCACTTCCTCTGGCTGAGGTTTGTGGGCAGTCTTTAGGTCCTGCAGAATCTGCAGAATCTCACGGGGGCTGAGCTGCGTGAGTCGAACACAACATGGCTTAGTAACGGGTTGACTGGTGCATTGGTTTAGAGCCGCCTTAGTTTTCATTGTTGCCGTCTTGGAGTGTATCGAATGTCTGTGGAAGAGAGAAGTGAAATAGAGGTCGGAATTAGTTGGAGATATATGGTTTGAGCTCACTAAGATGAGCCGTTCTGGCCTGTCGTTGGTCAAGTCCTTTTAATCTCGCTATTACAGGTGATAGGAATCCTACGATCTCGAATGGCCCATCGTACTTCGGTGCAAGCTTTGCTACAAACTGATCGATGGCCTTTGATTGTGGGTGCTGTTTACCAACACCCTATCGCCTACAACCGGTCTCCAGGGTCGTCGACGGAGATTATAATGGCGTCGTTGTTCTTCCGCAGCCCGACCTAGATTATTTCGCACTATCCGAAATACCTCTTGTAATTCGGATACGCGCTCTTCTGTTGACTTGATGGTATTACCTGTTCGAGAGACTGCTTCGTCGTATAATGCTCTCGGTAATCTGGGCTCACGACATTGGACCAAATATGCTGGGCTATATCCTGTCGATTCTGATATAGCGGTATTGATAGCCAAGGATATCTCGGGTAGGAAGTCATCCCACCGGTTGTGTTTATTTTGGCTTACCTGGGCAATCATGGTTTTGACAGTTCTATTGGCTCTCTCAGTAGGGTTCTCCTGCGGGCAATATGGGGCGGTGAATTGATGTCGCACCCCAATTTCCTGTAAATATTTTCCAAGGACCTTACCGGCGAATTGACTCCCGTTGTCCGAGATAAGCACCTTCGGTGTACCAAATCTGGCGAGAATCCTCTCTCGGAATGCTTTTACTACTCCTTCAGCGGTTGCTCTTCTCTGAGGTACCAATTCCACCCATTTCGAGAACCGGTCGAAGAATACCAAGAGCATCGTATTTCCATGCTTCGTTCTTGGAAGTGGGCCGACATAATCCGTACAAACTGTTGCCCAAGGTTCTTCAGGGACTGACACCAACATTTCTCCTGCTGGTGATACTTGGCACGACTTATATCGCTGACAGGACTCGCAGCTTCTGACGAATTTCGCTATATCTCTCGCCATTCCTGGCCAATAGTATCTGTTACAAATCCGGTTGATTGTCTTACGAATTCCCATGTGTCCCGCGGTTGTCTGGCTATGATTTTCTCGTAGAACCCTTTCTCTTTGAGAACTTGGGACACACAGCTTCCACGGGGAACAATCTTCGTCATGAGTGTTTCCAGCAATGTGACGAAATAGCTGATCATTCAACACTGTATAGTCCGAAAATTTCACTGGGTTCTTTTGCATACTCTCTAGTTTCTTCCCTATCCAGGAACATTCTTGGGGTTCGATTTTCGCTCTTTGCAAATATTCCAGTGGTTGACGCGACAATGCATCAGCGACGACATTGCTTCGTCCTTTCCGGTACTGGACCGAGAAAGTGTACTGTTGTAATTCGAGAGCCCAACGGGCTAACCTTCCAGATGGATTCTCAATGGAATTTAGCCATTTCAGAGAGAGATGATCGGTGATTACCTTGAAGTGGTATCCCTCTAAGTAGGGACGCATCTTACGAATACCCCAGGTGATGGCCAGACCCTCCTTTTCCGTGGCAGAGTAGTTCCTCTCTGCTCCATTTAGGACTCTGCTCGCATACGCGATCACTCTCTCGTTTCCCTCAAGAACTTGGGTCAAAACAGCGCCCAGCCCGTAGTTGCTGGCATCGGTCTGTAGGGTGAAGGGCACGTTGAAGTCCGGACATGCCAACACCGGTGCTTCTGTCAGTCGCAACTTCAGGATTTCGAACACGGTTTGTTGGTCCTCTGTCCACCGCCAGTGCTTGCCTTTCTTAAGCATGGAAGTGAGCGGATATGCTATCGTCGCAAACTCTGGGACAAAACGTCGATACCAAGAGACGACTCCTAAGAATCGGCGGAGCTCTTTCAGAGTAGTTGGTGTAGGCAATTCTCTTATTGCTGCCACTTTGTCAGGATCGGTATGTATTCCTTGGGCACTGACTACATGACCAAGATATCTAGTCTCCTTCTTGAAGAATTCGCACTTCTCGGGATTTATTCTGAGATTGGCTTCTCTCAGTCTGCGGAATACTTCTCTTAAATTCGCTAAGTGTTCCTCCAGAGTTCGGCCTATTACGATGATATCGTCCAGATAGGCGAATGCATGGGGTTCCATGTCCGCCCCGATCACGGTGTCTAGTGCTCGTTGAAAGGTCGCTGGGGCGGAGTGCAGACCGAAGGGCATCACACACCATTGGTACAATCCTCGCCCGGGTACTGTGAAATCAGTGTATTTACGACTGGCCTCCTCTAGCGGTATTTGCCAATATCCATCCTTCAAATCGAGGCTGCTCACAAAATTAGCTTCTCTTAGACGGTCTAGAATGGAGGAGATACGTGGCAAAGGGTAAGCATCGGGACTGGACTTACTATTGAGATGGCGGAAATCCATACATAACCTCCATGTGCCATTCTTCTTTCGGGCTAGGGTGATCGGTGAGTTGTATGCGCTCCGAGATGGCTCTATGAACCCTTTTGCCAACAGTTCGTTGACCTTCTCATAAATGATAGTTTGCATTGCGGGATTTCGAGCGGCGTATCTAAGTTTGAATGGCCGATCGTCATTCATAACGATTCGATGTGAGGCTACTGTGGAAACCCCATGCAAGTCCTTGAACTGACCCAACTCTTCACTTAAGAATTTGTTTATTTTCTCCTGATCGCTGGTGCTTAGTGTACTTACCGTTGACGGTGGACTCTGAAATTCGGGTTCGCTGGGATTGTTATCGGTATTATTTTCCTCGCAAGCGTGGGCTCGACCAGAGCTGAGGACTAAGTGTTGACCACTGTACGCCTTCTCGTCCGTGTCATTTGTCTCTTCGAGTTCTGGGAGCCGACAGAATAGCCCGGTGCACATTATTGTCGTTCTCCGTCGTTGGAAATCCATTCCCAGGATGATATCTTCGCTAGCATCTGGCATTAACAAAAACTCGACGTTAAGGCGGCAGCGACCAAGCCAGACCTCGGTGAACAGCACATGCTGAATTCGACGCTTAGAACCATCCGCCAAGCAAATTGTTATGCTCTCTATTGTCTGTACTGTCCCGGAGTCAATGGATCTGGCGAAGGCCTCTTTCATAAAACACTTGGTTGCTCCCGTATCAATCGTTGCCGCGTACATGTTTCCTTGGATATATATATGGGCGGTTAGGCGTGAGTCTGTGAATTCGAGAGCGGTCTTTCTGTGGCAGGAGTCTGTATCGGAGAACCCACATGTCCTACCTCTCTGCGGGCTCGTTGCTCGTTTCCCGGCCTCTGTCGACAGCATTCAATAGTTCTCAAACCCCTTCGTCCGCACTCCCAACAAAAAAGCTTCTGGGGATTCCGACAACTGGCAGCAAAATGGCCTTCCTGACCACATCTACGACAAGCCGTGGCAGGATTGATCACTGATTCGATGATTCTCTTTGGTTCTATCTGTTCTATTTGGCGGTGGTGATCTTTTGTCATAGTTGGTATAGAAGGTATCCCTTCAAGGTCTTCGGCCATTTCCAGGAGGCCTGCCAGGTCACTGAAATCTTTACGTCTGATATACCACAGGTATTCGGGTAGGGCATTCTTGAATATTCTCTCTACTTTCTCTTCCTCCGTGTGATCGCTGTGTCTCATTAAATCTTGCATTGCGAGCATGTAGTCTTTAAACAATTCTCTGGGCTTCTGTCTTCTCTGGCGTATTTCATCCTCGAGGTTTTCCTTAAACCTTGGAGGTAAGAAAAACTTCAGGAAATCCTTCCGGAAGGCCTCCCAGGTTTGCCACGGCTTGCGATTATTCCTGAACCACATTAGCGCACGTCCATGGAGGACTTCTGGCATCATCATGATCAGGTCTCTATTGGGTATCTGATACATCTCCGCTCGCTCTTCCAACCGCTCTATGAACTCAAGGGGTTTACTCTCGCCAGTGAAGCTTACTCCCCATTTTCTCACCTGTTCGGCGGTACCCTGTATATCGGTCTTCCTGCTTTTTAATATGGGCACTTCCATCCCCGTTGTCTCCACGGTATTCGACTCGCTCAGTTTCCGTGGCAAGGCCATCTTCGTCTCTTTTTCGTGTACCGCCTGGATTTCAAGCAGTCTTTTTGTTTCTTCAGGGTCATGATATTTTGCTAGGAAAAGAGCGAACCTCTTTCTTTGCTCTTCTACTGTTCCTTCGATTTCGCAACCAAACTCGCCGAGGTATTTCGAGAGGTCATCTTTTCTGAGGCCGTAGGCCCAGGATACGCGTAGTTCTAACGCCATTTTTCTATTTTTTTTTTATTTATATTTCTTTTTCACTGAACGCACACTTTTCTTTACTGAAACTCACGACACTCTATAGTACAACTTCACACACTGTCTAACTCTCTCAGTCCCTGCTCGGGCGCCACTGTAACGACAGGATTTCTCCCCTTGGGCTGGAATAGCTCGTCGGGGTCCAGCGGTTCGTACAGAAATTTATTTGTTAAATATGTGAGAGAGAAAGAGAAAGACCAGTGTGATTTGCCGTACAATAACTCGTTTTTATTTTTAAGAAGAATTTCACTTATATATAAACGATATAAATAATAACAACTAGCCTAAACGTCTTCGGTCCGGGATTGGTGATTCCTCCACTCGAGACCTGGATAAGTACTCGAGGAACGGGACAAGGATACGGGATCAGGGTGTTCAGGATTCGGGATGGATCAGAGCTACCGGTTGTTGAACTGTAAATATTGGGGAGATACAGGAAGATACAAGGCTACTGTTGCGAGAAACCTGTATAGGTACTCAAGCAGACTACAAGGATACGGTTGTCAGAGACCAAGTACTCGGACACTACAGGGATCTAGGATACGGTTGCAAGAGACCTTGATAAGTACTCCAGCACTACAGGATGTTCAAGGATACGGTTGCGAGAGACCTTAATAAGTACTCAGGCACTACAAGGATCTAGGATATGTTTGCAAGAGACCTTAATAAGTACTCAAGCACTACAAAGATCGAGGATACGGTTGCAAGAGACCTTAATAAGTACTCAAGCACTACAGGATGTTCAAGGATACGGTCTGCAATAGACCTTAATAAGTACTCAAGCACTACAAGGATCTAGGATACGGTTGCAAGAGACCTTAATAAGTACTCAAGCATTACAGGATGTTCAAGGATACGGTTTGCGAGAGACCTTAATAAGTACTCAAGCACTACAAGGATCTAGGATACGTTTGCAAGAGACCTTAATAAGTACTCAAGCACTACAGGATATTCAAGGATATGATTGCAAGAGACCTTAGTAAGTACTCAAGCACTACAAGGATCTAGGATACGGTTGCAAGAGACCTTAATAAGTACTCAAGCACTACAGGATGTTCAAGGATACAGTTTGCGAGAGACCTTAATAAGTACTCAGGCACTACAAGGATCTAGGATACGTTTGCAAGAGACCTTAATAAGTACTCAAGCACTACAGGATGTTCAAGGATACGGTTTGCGAGAGACCTTAATAAGTACTCAGGCACTACAAGGATCTAGGATACGTTTGCAAGAGACCTTAATAAGTACTCAAGCACTACAGGATGTTCAAGGATACGGTTTGCGAGAGACCTTAATAAGTACTCAGGCACTACAAGGATCTAGGATACGTTTGCAAGAGACCTTAATAAGTACTCAAGCACTACAGGATGTTCAAGGATACGGTTTGCGAGAGACCTTAATAAGTACTCAGGCACTACAAGGATCTAGGATACGTTTGCAAGAGACCTTAATAAGTACTCAAGCACTACAGGATGTTCAAGGATACGGTTTGCAAGAGACCTTAATAAGTACTCAAGCACTACAAGGATAATCAAGGATGATAAAGGACTCACCAAGGATGTGTTAGGACTCACACTAGGATATCATAGGAGATAAGGATTTGATCCCAGGATGCCCCGAATTAGGTTGATGAGGGTTCACTTACCGCGTTGGATGTTGCTGCTTCTGTGGTCTGGCACTGACTGTCCCCCTTCTGAGTTTGATCGCCCTTTTATATGGGAGCCAAACACGTGTCTTGGGGTCGATTAACGGGACCTTGTTTACTCCATTTGCCTATCCCAACAACATAGTCAGGGAATATTATAACGGGACATCTCCCTCTCTCGCCCTTGCTTTCTGTAAGAAAAACCCACAGAACAAAACGCGCTCTCCTGTTTCATATTCTATTTATTTAAAACACAAGTTTATTACAAAAGTAACTTCAGGGTGTGGGCGAAAATGAACTCCTTGTGATTTTCGTCGTCACAAGTTAACCAAAGTAGGTCCTCATTTAAAAAAAATTCCAGCTGGACTGCCACAAGGTTCCATATTATCTCCTACGCTATATTCCATTTATACATCGGATTTAAAACCGCCTCGTGAAATTGATAGTGCATACTACGCAGACGATACAGCACTCATATCTTCTAGTAAATTAACATCGGCTCTCCTTAAAAAAATGGAGTTAAGCTTAATGGCGTGCAACAAATATTTCAACAAATGGAAAATCAAATTGAATTATAATAAAACTCAAGCAATAATATTCCCATTCAACAAGTCTCCAAAAAGAATTCCTAGAAGACAATTACGGTTCTATAGAAATGATATTAGCATCGCCGATGAAATAAATTATCTCGGAGTAACACTGGACAAAAAACTGACATTTAAATATCATGTCCAATCATCGTGCCAGAAGGCGTTAAAAGCCTCTAGAGCCTTATGGCCCTTCCTGAATAGAAGATCCAAATTATGTTTGGAAAACAAAAATTTATTATATAAAGGTGTAATACGGCCAATTCTGCCTTACGGCTCCCCTATTTCGTATAGAGCTGCGAAATCGCATATAAAAAAGTTCCAGATAATTCAAAATAAATGCCTGAAGATAATATACGACAAAAACTGGCATTTTCCTACCTCTACGTTACATGAAGAAACAGAATATGAACTATTCGCCGATTTCACAAAACGCCTCAATGATAAATTTTATATAAAAGTTTCGGCATCTCGTTATTCTAAGATAAGAGAATGTATAGAAGAATTTTAATATATTTTAAATGACAAATTAAAATTATCAATTTGAAATTTATTGTATTAAAATTTGTTATTTTTATATAATCAATTTTAATCAATATATTTTCTAATTATATTTGAAATTTATTTTGTAGTTCAAATATAGGTTTTGTATCCTTTTTCCTATAAATCAATTAAAATGTAGTGCTCTTAATTATAAATTATTAAATGAAATTTAATTGCTGTAAATCACTATGATATATCTCAAAAATTGTATTATATGTTCCTTAGAAAATAGTTATTGGATAAATAAAATTGAATTGAATTGAAAAAAAAGTTTGGTATCTTTCATCTTTAAAAATCTCAATGAAAAAGCATGCTAAAAACCCTGAAATGTCAATATTTAAGGAGTTATGACCGTTTTAAAATAAACTCAATGAAAAAGCATGCTAAAAACCCCGAAATGTCAATATTTAAGGAGTTATGACCGTTTTAAAGTATGGTATCTTTCATCTTTAAAAAACTCAATGAAAAAGCATGCTAAAAACCCCGAAATGTCAATATTTAAGGAGTTATGACCATTTTAAAATAAACTCAATGAAAAAGCATGCTAAAAACCCCGAAATGTCAATATTTAAGGAGTTATGACCGTTTTAAAATAAACTCAATGAAAAAGCATGCTAAAAACCCCGAAATGTCAATATTTAAGGAGTTATGACCGTTTTAAAGTATGGTATCTTTCATCTTTAAAAATCTCAATGAAAAAGCATGCTAAAAACCCCGAAATGTCAATATTTAAGGAGTTATGACCATTTTAAAATAAACTCAAGGAAAGAGCATGCTAAAAACCCCGAAATGTCAATATTTAAGGAGTTATGAGCGTTTTAAAATAAACTCAAGGAAAAAGCATGCTAAAAACCCCGAAATGTCAATATTTAAGGAGTTATGACCGTTTTAAAGTATGGTATCTTTCATCTTTAAAAAACTCAATGAAAAAGCATGCTAAAAACCCCGAAATGTCAATATTTAAGGAGTTATGACCGTTTTAAAATAAACTCAAGGAAAAAGCATGCTAAAAACCCCGAAATGTCAATATTTAAGGAGATAAGAAGCATGTTTAAAACCCCGGAATTTATAGAGATGTTACCATTTTAAAATGTTTATAAATTCATCCTTTAAGAAATGTTCACAAAACTCATAGGAGTTATGGCCATTTTAATGGAGACTTGACATATACAGGGTGATATGAAAAAACTGAAACCATTTTCAGACTTCTGTCATTTCTAAGCCACTCGTCCAACATCTTTTAAAATTATTCGAATAACATCAAACGTGCAAAAGCATTTTGGTTAGAATTTCCAAGAAAAAAAGTTATTCGTTATGGAATTTGACTGGAAAACCACAAGTGCATACCGTTAGAGCACTCCAGCATTTAAATGTGAATAAATCTCGTACCATTGCTTGCAACGTGATACTGCTAGCGTAGCCCGACGTCAAGGAAGTGGACGGAAGAAAACAGCAACATCAGCAGAAATGGTTCGTAAGAAGAGAAGCGACTCGATCGAAACCCGCAGTGGCCGAAAAATGGCTGGTGAGCTGAACATATCGCAATATTCCATTCGGCAAATATTGAAAAATGAACTCGGGGTAAAGCCATTGAAATTCCAAAAATTGCAAGAACTTACACCAGAATCAGAAAAAAATAGACTCAAAAGAGCTAGAGAGTTGTTTCGCTTGGCCGAAAGTGGTGAACTGCCGAATTTGTTTTTCTCCGATGAGAAAATATTCGTTGTCCAGCAGTTTGTAAACATACAAAATGATCGTGTTTACCTGCCAAAGAGATCAGCTGAAAATGTGCACCTTCGGTTGGCAACCAGAACTCAAGCGCCGGTCATGGTGATGGTGTAGACTGCCATAACAGCCGGTGGTCGCTCTCCGCTAGTATTAATCGACCGTGGCATCAGAACAAATACCGAATATTTTCGCGAAAATATTTTGAAGGGTGTATTAAAGCCATGGGCACGCAAACATTTTGACCGCAGATCTTGGACAATCCAACAGGATTCAGGACCAGGGAATGGTCCAAAATACCGCAAAGCAACATTCGGGCGTGTGACGGTTTCATTGGCCGTTTGAAGGCCATAATTCGTGCCAAAGGTGATCAATTCGAACAAATCTAAACTTATTCTAAAATTTGATGCTATTTCCGACATTTTTTGCTTTCATTCCATAAAATTTAAAAAAAAATGTAAAAATTATGGCTTTTGAATTCGTTGTAGTTTTTTATCTTACCCTGTAGACGGACGGACGCGCTGACACACATAGTTAGCTCGGCGGATAGGAAGACCCATATATAACATCCTATATTCAGGACCAATATTTTGAGATGTTTCAAACATTTTGGCCCAATTAAAATGAGAATACCACCAACACATAGCGTTGTTGGGTATAAACAAGTAAAAAAGCTGTAAGTTCGATCCGGCCGAACTTTGAATACCCTCCACCATTTGGTACAAATTTGGCAGTTTTCAAAAAAATAAAATCCGTTAAAAATTCTGTTAAAATCTTAAAAACACCGTTTAGCCGTAAAATAGGGTCCATACGACGACGTGGACCTGCATAAGCAACATTGTCACAAGCTATTACAATATTCAAGTGCGAATCTTGAATAAAAATCTGTTTATAATGTAGCCAAATCATCAAAATATAGGATGGTACCATGCGTGTTATAAAACGTGGACCTGCACAGACAATTTTCTGTCATAGGCTGTAGTATCCATTACAAACTTCAAATACAAAATCTGAAATAATTCTGGTAAATAATGTCGCTAAAATCATGAAAATACCGAATATCGGGGGGTACCTGTCTGTCTTAAGCCGAAGTAGCCATTACGAACTTCAAATACCAAATTTGAAACAATTCCGGTAAATAATGTCGCTAAAATCATCAAAATACCGAATATCGGGAGGTGTCGTTATATGGAGGCTATACGAAGACGTTGACCTACTTGGCTCATATTCAATACCAAAAGTCCTGCAGACATAATACACATTTGGGTAAAATTTTATCAACCTACTTCATTTCGTTCGGAAGCTAGAGTGATTTCCACAGACGGATAGACGGACGGACATCGCTAAATCAACATAGAATTTTATGCTGGTCAAGAAAATATATACTTTATGGGGTCTAAAATGTATATTTCGAGGTGTTACAAACGGAATGACAAAGTTAATATAGCATTCTTAATATGGTGGAGGGTATAAAAATGGTGCTCTGTGTTGTTGTCGATTTATGCCAAATCGAAATAAGCTATTTCCTGAATTGTGGTTCCTTCTTTAAATCAATATCACACATCTACAAAGTTTGCACATTCAAGTATTTCTAGATCTAGAGTGAATATGGGGTACATCGATCCTCTCCGTCTGTAAGTACCAAAACATATAATCGTCACCAGATGTCCACTCAAACACTCTCCATAATTACTCCCAACAACTCATTTGACAAGGCTGGAAATTGGGTGTATGTATACTGAACATACCATTAGAGTAAAGTAAATAAGAACTTTTGAAAAAGTTCCTAATTTCGAATCCTCTGTCTCCCATAATTAATGTCTAGTAGGAATTGAAAAATAAAAACCAATATCGCATATACCTCTTCTTTAGCTATAAGATTAAAGAATTCGCTGATGCCTCAAAAGGTAAGCGAATATAAATTAATTAAAATTAAAATAAATTGCTGCAAGCCTTCAATGAAATAAATCAAGAAAAGAGATTAAATTCAAATTGATATGGGTTTTATATAAAATATAAATTTACTAAAAACCAGTAAGCACTTAAGTCCGAAGGATATAAAATACAAACGTTTTGTTTCAAACCTGGAGAATAAATAAATCCAGCAAACCTGGAAAAAAGTGCAAAAAAAAACGGAAACAACTCAAACCAATCAAGGGATAAACAGCAAAAAAACAGCAGGGCATTCGAGAGCCGGCACAATAAATACTCATTAAGGATGTCATTTGAGAGGCAATAAACACAATGTGGCTATATCATGCAACAGCTGTAAAAGACACACGTACACAGCCACACACACACCTACACGCTTACGTTTTCACTTCATCTCCGAGCAAATGGTGTGAAGACACGAATCCAACACGCATTTACTTGTTGGATTTACACCTCTTCAAAATCTCTAAATCAAATATGTCACGATGCTGGGGGCATGGATGGTAAAGTGGGGAGGGGCAGTGGACTCAAACTACTCGTTGGCCAAAGCTATAAAACCAAAGATTTAAGTGCGTGGGTGTGTTTGCCAGTTAAAATTTTGGTTGTGTTGCTGTTTTCGGGTTTTTTCTTTCGTTTCGTTTCATTTTGACAACAGATATCTGCTAATGTTTGATGTTAAAGGTAATCCGTAGCCCAAACACTAACCAATGAATGACAAAGAGGAGTAACCAACCAAAGGCCAGAGAGAAACGAAAAAAACGTGTATTTAAACCCAGCAAATGCTTTGCGAAAATCCTTCGACACAAACGGCGAGCAAATTTATAGCATCATCACAAATGCTATTTGGGCAACGTGCTTTGCATGAGACCACAATCGAATCAAATCAACATTAGCTGAAACACCAAAGGGGGCTTTCGGCACCACCACCTACATCAATGTCAGACCAGCCATGTCATGGCAAACGAACGTCCATCCCCCTGACATGGGGAACACTCACATTGAGTGGCTTTAATCCAGCTCCACACACACACATACAAGTATACATATTGAGGCCAAAGTGAGAGGCTTACCATAACAAATTCAACAAAGCATTTAAAATCCTTTCCAAGTCGCAACGAAAGAAAGAAAACAACAACAACAACTTTGTTTATATTTGGACAGTTTGTTTGTTTGTGTTTTTTCGTTTTTCTATTTTCTTTTTCATTGCGCTATGACTTCAATCGTGACAATGTCCACTCTCAGACTTAGTCTTTGGATTTTCAAGTAAATTAAGCAACAATTTGAAATGGGAAAGAAGGGTAGAAAAAAAGTCTGAATTTAAAGGCAGCTACAAAATTTTAAGCTATTTCAAAGGCCTTTACCACATTATCACTAAAATTTGTTCATTTTTATTCATGAGTAAACTTTGATCCCGAGCTGGAGTGTTCGTTTTACATAAAGTTTGCTCCCCACTCATTTATTTTGGGTTTAAGTGCTCACCATTTACACCTGTTTAAAAAATTAGAATGGTAATCGAGATGCTCGATATAGAGTTCGAGTTAACTCTTAAAGTGAAATCGAGCGGCAAAACTATTTGTGTGATATTCGTATTCCTATACTAAAGCCAAGAAGAAGGAAGTAAAAAAGCAGTAAGGCCGGGAAGAAATTGGAACCACTTAGAGCAAATTTGGAAATTTACAAAACAATAAAATAATAATAATAATAATAATAATAATAATAATAATAATAATAATAATAATAATAATAATAATAATAATAATAATAATAATAATAATAATAAGTATAATAATAATAATAATAATAATAATAATAATAATAATAATAATAATAATAATAATAATAATAATAATAATAATAATAATAATAATAATAATAATAATAATTATAATAATAATTATAATTATAATAATAATAATAATAAAAATAATAATAATAATAAAAATAATAATAATAATACTAATAATACTAATAATAATAACAATAATAATAATAATAATAATAATAAGTAATAAATAAGAATAAAAGAAGTAAAAAAAGTAATTCCGGCCTGGCCGAGCTTTTAATAACCTCCACCTTAGGGTAAAGGAAACATTAGAATCCATTGCGACCCACAAATAGACATATTCGTGGGAAATTGTCGTAAAAATCATCATAATACCGAATATCTGGAGGTACCGTGATATGGGAGCTACACCAAAACGTGGACCTATACATACAATGTTTCGCCACCGCAGCCAGAACCCAAGATACTTAAAAAAATATTTAGAAATATCAAGTTTCCTTCTCTATCTTTCGAATTATCTTCTGCAACCAATATTTCCAAAAAGCCTACAACTATAAAAAAACATTTAAAAATCCAAAAAATGGAGTCGATTCATACATGTCACTTCGTCCGTCTGTCTGCATTTTGAACAAAAGACAGGTCGCATTTATTATCCGATTGAGATGAAATTTTGCAAACAATATTTGTTTGGCCAAAGGACGAATGCGTTCAAATTTAGATATAGCTCCCATGTCCGATTTCGGGTAAATTGTGCACCAAATGACCAATATCAGTCCAAATGAGTTAAAGTCCCTCACGTGCGAAGTCTAAGTCGATTCATGCATATTAGTCCGTCCGCCTGTCTGTATTTTTAACAAAATGAGATGAAATTACAATATTTGTTTGGTCAAAGGACGAACCCTATTGAAGTTGGTGAGAATCGGTTCAAATTTAGATAAAGCTCCCATATCCGATTTCGGGTTAATTGTGCACCAAATGGTCACATGCGAAACATACATTCAACAACAATGATCTTTGGTAACAGAGTTACAGCTCAGAAATAGGTGCCTCGTACCATCGCTCATTACTGTAATACTGGTAGCGTAGCCCGACGTCAAGGAAGTGGACGGAAGAAACCAGCAATGGTTCGAAAAATGTAAAGAACTGACTTGATCGAAACCCGCACCGCAGTGGCTGAAAAATGGCTCGTGAGCTGAAAATATCGCAATATTCCATTCGCAAATATAAAAAAATGAACTCGGGGTAAAGCCATTGAAATTCCAAAAAGTGCAAGAACTTACACCGCAACTGAATGAAAATAGACTCAAAAGAGCAAAAAATTTGTTTCGCTTGGCCGAAAATGGTGAACTGCCGAATTTGGTTATTTCCGCTGAGAATCCTTTTGTTGTACACCAGTTTATAAACAAACAAAAAGATCGTGTTTACTTGCCAAAGAGGTCAGCTAAAAATGTCCACCTTCGGTTGGCCACCAAAACAGAACTCAAGCGCCAGCCATGGTGATGGTGTGGGCCGCCATAACAGTCGCTCTTCGCTCGTATTATCGTATTAATCGACAGTGGCATCAGAATAAATGCCCAATATTATCGCGAAAATATTCTGAGGGTGCCTTTGGCAAGCAAACATTTTGGCCGCAGACCTTCTACATTCCAATAGAACTCAGCACCATCACACTCAGCAAGGGCCACCTAAGAATGGTTACAAAATGAGGTTCCTCGCTTCATTTCCAGCCCACAATGGCCACCAAAATCTCCGGATACCAATCCGTTGGTCTATTGTATCTGGAGTATTTTTGAAAGCAAGGTTGGCATTAAAGAATATCAAAGTGTCGATCACCTCAGGCAAGCGTTTCGCCTGTAATGGGCCAAAATACCTCAGAGCAACATTCGGGCAGCGTGTGACTGTTTTATTGGCCGTTTGAAGGTCATATTTCATACCAAAGGTGACCATTTCGAAGAAATCTAAACTTATTCTAAAACTTGATGCTATTTCCGATAATTTTTGCTTCATTCCAAAAAATTAAAAAAAAAAAGTAAAACATTGGCCCATTCCTTCGGAACCTACTTCATAGAGGGTCCAAAACACAACAGAAGTTAGAATATATTTACATAATCGAATCATATGAAGGTGCCCATTCAAGCAATTTTCTAAAATATTTGGCTCTTATTTAGTATTTAGGTTTCTTAGGGAGTAGAATACCTACATTTTGAATGTAGATTAATGCTTTGGAGTATTGCTTATATTAAGGTACCTCCCGGTTTCAGCTAGTTTTAATCGAATGTGACTAAAATTTGATAATAAGCTGTCTTCCTGCATAAGATTTTTAATATAGGTATATATTTAGGTATAGCCCGCATATATGGGTTTCACCCCACCGATGTTGTCAGGGAATGGTAAATTCCAAATACAGGTGACGGTATTAGATCACTACAGTAATACTCCGAACGGGTTTTTAATTCACTGGCTAATTTTGTATTTCACGATATGGCCCCGCATATCAGTATGGTGAGTCCACATTTCCAACCAATATTCTCGGGAGACGGTATCCAGCCTTTCATTACCATCAAACCGAACGCCAATGAAACCACACAACTCATGATCCGAATCTTCTGTACTAAATCAAATTGCCCATGTGGGAGTAATCTTCAATGGCAATTTTAGAAATCAAACTGAAATGAAAAATAAGAATATATTCTTTACAATATATATTTCCGATTTTCTTGTAGCTCTCCCCAAAAAAGAAAGAAATAATGATTGCCTTAAATTTTGTAGAAGAAAAGTCTTCTAATACTTTGAACAGATTGAAAAAATTAGACAATTTTAATATTCCACGCTGCCACTATACGTTCACCATGACAGTCACCCATTTGTTTCTATTTTTTTCTCCATCAATTGTTTTGGCTAAAATTCTTCCCATTTATTTTATTGTTCCTTCTGTTATCACCAATTACCGAAAGAAACTTTTCGTCCTCCGGAAAAAAAAAAAACAAATTCCAGGCAGACATTAAAATTCCTATGCCCAACAATGTTGCCTCCTTGCAATTTTAGCCTTTATTTGATGGAACAATTGTTTTCTCTCTCTCTTTTTTTTTGGCTGGAAGATTTAATGCACTTCCGTGTGTTGGAATACATACACAGTTGGCGAATGGGATCGTGTGAGTGTATGTGTTATTCTATGTATTTGGGAATGTGTATAGAAAAGTGGCTATGTGGTTAAAATGGCATGTGCATATGTATGTATGAGAGTGTGTGTGGCTTAAAACTTGTAACAATTCAGAAAATCGCCACCATAAAATGTTCAAGGAGAACATTGCTAAAAGTTTGAAATAGTTGTGGATCATTACACGGAGATAAAGCCTAACAGTTAAATGGTACATGAATGCAGAACGATGAAGGGAATGCCCATGGAAAACAATTGAATAGATTTTTCCTGCTAAAGGTTGACATTTAAGATAAGAAATTGTTGGAGTGGTTGGAGTTGTAGATATTGAATTGTTTGAAATTGGAGCTTTATTCCGTTTTAAAGATAAGAAAGTTAATGTAAAGTTTAAATTGTATATATTATAAATGAAAAAGCGATACGAAAACTATTGAATTCGGAATGAAGAAAATGAATTTGCGGTAAGGAGGAAAAAATTATCCACACATAAGCCAAATTTATGCGAGGGACACGTATATTGTATACAAGTATAGTTAGAAGTCGGGTCATCCAGATACTAATAACATGAAGAACCAATAAGGAAAGGTCAAAAGTCGAGCGGGACAGACCATATGATATCCTACACTACTATGCGTATTTAGTAGAACTCCCATAACAAACAATGTTTATATTGGGAATGTTTTTCAAGTAGATTATACCAACTATGAATTCGGCTGAATATGAAAAATCTATCCAATTTCGGCTGATATTACATATATGGTGGACAATAACCGTAAAGCGGATGAAGATGTATATCGAAGGCATATAAAAATCTGAACCGATTTCAATAAAATTTAGATGAGGTATTATTGAGCTGTATCTGATGTCAGGTATTTAATTATTATTGTTGTGGAGTGCCAAATTGAATGAATCATATATATGGGACCTATATATATGAACCGATTTTCACCGACATTTGAAGCAATTGCTTCTGTGCTGAATTCCGTCGGAAGTGCCAAAATTCAGTCCATTTGGGCTGATATTAGCCATTTAGTGCACAATAATCCTGAAATCGGATAAAGATATATATGGTAGCTATATCCAAATTTGAACCGATCTTAACAAAGTTTTAGGCGGTAGTTGATATCTGGTACCAAAGATCGTTGTTGTGGTGTGCATATTACGCATGTGAGGGACATAAAATCCCAAATATATGGGAGCTATGGGAGTTAAGCATATATAGTTAAACATGTATATAAATATATTTGAACCAATTTGCATAAAATTAGAGGTACTTGCTTCTAGACTGAATTCGGTCGGAAGTGCCAAAATTCAGGTCATTTGGACAGATATTGGCCATTTGGTGCACAATTAAGCTGAAATCGGTTAAATATTTATGTGGGAGCTATAAGACTCGTCCTTGGGCCAAACCGAACATGTCTAGAAAAATTAATCTCAATTGGATAAAAAATACGACCTGCACTTTGTTACATGGAGTGACGGACGTATAGACGGACTGACATGCATAAATCGACTCAGAAAGTGATTCTATGAAGATCCCATATTTTATGGTTGTATTTAAAATATTCAATATATACCCGAAGTTATTAAATATCTTACAATTAGTATTGAAATATCTCAAAGACCTCAATTTTTTATATTTTGCTTTGTCTGTGATTATAAAAACAAAGTTTTGGGAATTCGTATTAAAATGCTACGCAAAGTACTAAGCTGTAGTGAATATGTAAGAATAATGGGCAAGGCTAGAATTTCAAAACTTGGATTAAGGACACTTTGTTTAATCGGTTGATGGACATTTTAGAAATTATTAAACCTAGTATGATGTCATAAATATTGAGTGAGGGTAGCTAGGAGTTTTGTAGTTTAGAAAGGGGGGCGTAGTGCGTTCAAAAATTGGCTTTTGAATTTCGTACTTAAATACTGCGAAAACTGCTAAAATTTGTTGTCAAGTAAATCATATCGGCTTTGTCCGTTATTAAACACATTTTACGGCTAAAGAGCGGTGGAAATTTGAAATCAAAGAGAACTTATGTATGAGACATACATCTTATCCAGAATCAATTTTCACTATATTTTACTGAGGAGTTTTTCCATACAATACTACAGGTGAGAATACATAAGTCTTCGCATGGCATATTTTGTGACATATCATAAAGGGACGCCCTTTATAATTTGACACTAACTTTAATTGCTGGGCGTATTTTATGTTTGATTTGGTGAAAAAGTTTTTAACACCTCGAAACATTGATCCTAGGCCCATCATGTGGGCCTATATCTTCACGCAATACCCTACTTGCGAGTAATACCACTTAGTACTTTCGGAACGAATATAGTACACATTTTCTAACCCACCTCCACATCTCAAGCACAGACGTCAAGAGTGACCTTGACATAAAATTGCGGAATTCCAGTTCTATCTATTCACCACAATTCCAATTAGCACAAATTTTAGCACCACTCAGTACACATTTCTATGACAACCTGCATCATACAATAGCAATCGTAATTCCATATATTAAGATTCCAAGCCTATCGGTTTACCTAACTCCTAACTACCAAATTTAATACTATTTAATACTAAGTACTAATTTCGAAAGCTTCCTACATACTACAATCCTCCAATTCCCACAGTAACTCCAATACTCAATTTCAGGATTTCATACCTAATGGTACTAATTTCCTACAAAATCCAATCTTATACTCCAACAGTAATCTTAATTCCAAATCTTAGGATTCCAGCTCTATCGGCCCACCTAAATCCAAATAGTGTCATTTAGTACACTAAAGTACACATTTTCATTACTGCCAAAATTATAAAATCCAACAGAAATCTTATTACCAAAATTCAGGATTCCAACTCTACTTGTTCACCAAAAATGTAAAATGTACCACATTAAAAATACCACATTTCCATTTAGTACGAATTTCCATAACTACCTACATGCCTCGTACAATGCAATAGTAATTTTATTTCCAAATTTCAGAGTTTCAACTCTATTTGTTTCTCCCAAATTTTAAATTATACTAAATTTAGTACAATTTGGTACACATAAGTACGAATTTCCAAAAACTATCTGCATTTCCAGCTGTATTGGTTTACACGAATCGAAATTGTATCAAATTTAGTACTATTTTGTAATTTTCGTGTAAGTACACATTTCGAAAACTTCCTCCATATCCCACTCCTACAATCCGCCAGTAATGTTAATTTCAGAATTCCAGCTCCATCCGTTCCAGCAATCGGTCAGCCAATTACTTTATTTTTTTATACCCTACAACACTATTTGTTGGGGGTATTATAAGTTTGATTGGGCTAAAAATTATGCAACACCTCGAAATATTGGTTTCCCACATAGGAAAGTATATATGGATCTTCCTATCTCGCCGAGATGAGTCGATCTAGATATGTATGTCCGTCCGTCTGTCCATGTTAATTTATTATTAATAATCCTGAACCGATCCCCACGAAATTGAAAATAGAGGTAGGGTTAGGGTCAGAATATAATCCTATTGCTTTTGGAGATGATCGCACGATATTTAGGGGTTGAAATGGACCAAAAACACAAAATTTTCCTGATTTTGCAGTTGCTCTATAGGCCACAATTATGAACCAATCGACACGAAAATTTACATGGGGTTAGAGTTTAGGACTGGGCAGAAACCTACCAATTTGGGCGGCCATCGGACAATAGTTAGCGGGTAAAATAGACCCTAACTTTTATGTAAGAAAATAGGAAAATTTCCATTAAACCGCGAATATTTTTAATCCCAGCCAAATCGCAAATACATTAAAAGATCACTTCTGACCATGCTAATAGCCAAGAAATCGGATATATAGCAAAAAGGAATTTATCTTATCAATTTTGCTTATAAATCAAATACCGCTAGGCCGATTTTCACAATTCCCATCAATTCGGAATGGTCTCTTGCCAGAAAACGATAAAATCTAAGAAAATCGCGGAAAAATGTACCAATAAAAAAGGGAATATCTTTTGTCGATTTTGTTTTTCAATTTTTGTCATATTTTTTATCGCATGAGATTTGTTCAATTTGACTTACAATTTTGATTTGTAAATTTTCTAAATTTTTACACCCCCAACACTGCGTTTTGAGGGTAATATATGCAATTCGCAAGTATCATCCCATCCTCACGAAATGTTGCTATTGTTCTTAAGATGTACATTTAGAGGTTCAAATAGACTAAAAAAAATAATTTTTTCTAATTTTGTAGTCGCTCTATAGGCCACAATTGAAAACTAATCGACACGGAATTCCGCATGAGAAGAGAGTTAAGGACAAGGAAGAAGTCTAGCATTTTGGATGACCAATGGATTATATTTAGCTGTAAAATGGACCACAAATTTCGTGTGAAATAGTTTTGAATACTTAACAACACTACGAAGTGAGTAAATATTGGCCAAATTCTCCGGGTCCAAAACCTAAGGGCAACCTCTGGGTAGGGCTCTTTGACATCATTTCAAAAGCGAAATCTTCCAAAATGGATTAGGATATAAGGGGACTTCGAACATATTGTTGTGTCGTAGGGTATCACATTGTCGGCCCCGCACGACTATAGCCTTTGCTTTCTTGTTTATTAATGTAGATTAAATTAAATACACGGACATTGACTTAGGGTATACATGACATGTTGACTAGACAGACTGACAATTTTTACTTGTTCTCGTTCAAGTTGGTATATAAAAATAATTTTTTTTTTAAATTTAAAAAAAATTTTAATTTTTTTTAAAGGGACTATATCGACCCATATTTAAGTCTCTCTCTCATAAAACGACCCCATCTGATTTTCGGTATTATAAGTTTAGTAAGGTTTAATTTTACATTTGGGGTTCTCCTCATTTTTCGTCAAAAAATGTCCTCCTATCAGACATGAGTCTCTTAAAAGATTCCCTTGTCCTTTTGTGGCTCAATGAAAACCTCCAATGGTTCATAGTCGAAGAAAGTATTACAATTATATTTTACAAATTGAATAGTTTTCAATCCAAAATTAGATCGGCTTCCGATGCGAACAAAACAGTTAAGTTTATTCGATCTAAAGTGTTGATCATTTGAAAATTACTCAAAATGTGAATGTTTAAAACGTGGGATAAAATCCGATTTAATTGCAAATAATGTTGAGTATTGATGTGATTTTAAACAGTTGATATATGAAGTGACCAAATTAATTAATGGACTTACCCAACTATTCCCAAACAGATAAAATCAAAATTAATTTCATATGTCACGACCATTTAGATGATGTAATACTCGAGTGTGTTTTGAGATTCTGATAGCAAATGATGAAATGCAGGAAAGGCCGCCTTAATATTTCAACAGTTTGTTGGGAATTGTTTAAGAATCTTCAAAAATGCGATACGTTAATTTCCGGTATGAGAACAATTCTAATTCTTCGTAACGCCGATATTTCTGGCAGCCAATGTTGATTTTCGTCTTTTAATCTCAGCAGATAATGGAAAAATCGAATAAAGTGTCCATTGGCGGTAGTTCGCCCAGAAGGCAAAAATATTAATATTCCGTGTAGTTTTCGCAGCTAGATTCCCAAAAAGAAATATTCTTCCAGAAATGAAATATTCTTCCAATTCCTTTTCAAATATTTTGATAGTATTCTTTGGAGGAGAAAATTTTAAGTTTGACAAAATATTTTTTTGGCCTACTCTTTGTAGAAACAACACGTACAACCTGAATTCTGCAAAGTGCCAAAAGGACTTATTCATAGATTCATATTATCCGTACTCATATAACGTGGCTGCAATTTGAAATTTTGAATCTCAACAAGCAGAAAGGCCTCAAAGGTAACTCATCGAAATACTCTCATTAGACTCATAATGTATATACAGGGTGAGATGAAAAAACTGCAACCAACTTCAGACTGAACATGTCGCAATATTCCATTCGGCAAATATTGAAAAATGAGCTCGGGGTAAAGCCGGGGTAATTTCCAAAAAGTGCAAGAACAGAAAGAAAATAGACTCAAAAGAGCTAATGAGTTGCTTCGCTTGGCCGAAAATGTTGAACTGCCGAATTTGGTTTTCTCCGATGAGAAAACTAACGAATGTTTTCCAGCAGTTTGTAAAGAAACAAAATGATTGTGTTTACTTGCCAAAGAGGTTAGCTGAAAATGTGGAGCTTCGGTTGGACACCAGAACTCAAGCGCCGGCCATGATGATGGTGTGGGTCGCCATAACAGCCTATGGTCGCTCTCCGCTCGCATTAATAGACCGTGGCATCGGAATAAATGCCGAAAGTTATCGCGAAAATATTCCTTGGACACGCAATAATTTTGGCCGCAGACCTTGGACATTCCAGCAGGACTCAACACCATCGCACTCAGCACGCGACACCCAAGAATGGTTACAAAATGAGGTTCCTCGCTTCATTTCCAGCGCAGAATGGCCACAAAAATCTCCGGATACCAATTCGTTGGACTATTGTGTCTGGGGTATTTTGGAAAGCAAGGTTGGCACTAAAAATACCAAAGTGTCGATCACCTCAAGCAAGCGCTTCGCCGGAAATGGGCCAAAATACCGCAGAGCCACATTCGGGCAGCGTGTGACGGTTTCATTGGCCGTTTGAAGACCATAATTCGTGCCAAAGGTGACCAATTCGAACAAATCGAAACTTATTCTAAAATTTGATGCTATTTCCGACATGTTTTTGCTTTCATTCAATAAAATTAAGAAAAAAAATTTAGTGTTTGATTTTGTTGCAGTTTTTTTATCTCACCCTGTATATATACTTGATAAATATACAATTTTAAGTTGATTGAGGAATATCGAACTTATTTCTTGTTTATTTTCTTACGTATTTTTTGTTTAACCCATTCCTTACGATGTTTTTATTTAAAGCTTCTATTTTAATTAATTTCCGTCGATGACACTCAGCGTAGCTCAAAATATATTTTTCCATATCCACAGCCATTGGGTTAACGTCTGACCCTTTTCAATGAATCAAATTGCTTCATCAGCCGCAATTACTTTCAATTCTTACCCGAAAGATAAACCTCAAGTGGATTTCTTAATACCCACATCCTTCGGTTGTTTTATTTTATATTACTTTTTACGTTAACCTTCTGTTTTCGTTTAAATCAATACAAAACCAGCAAGGAAAGGTCAGAAGTCGGGCGGGGCCGACTATATGATACCCTACACCACTATGCGTATTTATAGAGCTCCCGCAACAAAAAAGTAAACATTGCGAATTTTATAACTTAAAAAAATACAAATCAAGCATTTTCCACTTATATTATTTAATGCCGACATTAGGAACAGAAAAAAAATATTTGCCAGTAGTCGGCATGGGGTGCCGATTACTAGAAAAATATCATTTTTCACCAATTTCACCAAATCTTGAGAAAAGTATTAAAAAATAATCCAAAAACCATTCAAATAAATACATATTTTTTACTCGGCAGTTGCTTTTATTTGTGCTTTTTGACCAACTTTTCTAATTTTTTTTTAATCAGCTATTTGACGTTTTAGATCGCGGGGTCATTTTTGAAAAAAAAAAAAAATGTTAGCTATCTAAAGGAAAAAGATCAATTCACAAAAATACGGCAAAAAAAGGAAAGAAAGAGGAAATATGCAGTTCTTGCAACGACGAACTTGATACGGAAAACGATGTCCCTCAAAAACTTAGGATGTGATACCTGTCCGAAATGGTACCATTTACAATGTACAGAATTCAAAAATCGTCGATACGGTGAAAATGTTGAACTAGAGCAAAAATTAATAAGTTAAACATCAATTAAAAAAAATCCTTTGTGAAGACACCTATGCACCTATGACTTACTTGATTTTATTTTAATGTTTAAGTTTAAGTTAAACCCAAATGAATTAAAAACAGTACCTAGATCAAAATACAAAATGAATTCCAAATATAAGAAAGGTACTTTTTTCTTTATTTATTTAATCTCATTTTTTAAATGAAAATCCATATGTTACTAAAGGTAACCATACTATTTTTGATTTTCTACATATATTTGGTTTAGAATGATAATTAAATAAAACTCTATTTAAAAACAAAATTAATTTCAAATTCTGGATTAAACTATTAATTATTAATATAACATTGTTTTATACTATTTAAAATAAAAAGAATATAGAAAATAATATTTTTGTTTTTTGCTGAAATACAATATGCCGACTACTGGCAAATAGACATGCCGAGCATTGGAAAATGGTGCCGACTACTGGCAAAAAACCACTATTTTAGTAAAATTGCATATTTTGCCAATTTAATAAAAACAAATTCAATTTTTGTTTATTATTTCAAAAACTAAACAAAATTTGGAATCTGAAGAATTTTACTTTTCTGCAATTGAAAGATTTCACTTAGAATGCTGAAAGATTGAAAAATCGAAAATCCTAAAAGGGCCGACTACTGGTACACTTACCCTACCAAGTTTCAACAAATGGTAAAATTCGGTTGAATATGAAAAAATCTATTCAAGTTGGGCTGATATTACATATATGGGGAGCAATATCCGTAAAATCGGAAGAAGATGTGCATCGAAGCTATAAAAAAAAACTGAACCAATCTCGATCAAATTTGGCAGAGGTATTTCGAGCAGTATCTGATGCCCGGTATCTTTGTTGTGGAGTGCATATTACGCATGTGGGGGACTTTAACACCAAATCAGATGAAACATATATATAGAAGCTATAGCTATATCTGAACCGATTTTAACCAAGATTTGAATCAATTGCTTTTACGTCGAAATCCGTCGGAAGAGTTAAAATTCGGTTCATTTAGGTTGATATTAGCCATTATTTGCACAATAAACCTGAAATCGGATTAAGGATATATATATGGGAGCTATATCCAAATCTGAACCGATCTTGACAAAATTTGGCAATGGTATTTCCGAGCTCTATAAGATATCTGGTACCAAATATCATTGTTGTCGAATGCATATTACGAATGTGAGGGACTTAAACACCAAATTGGATGAAACTTATATGTGGTAGCTATAGCTATATCTGAACCGATTTTCCCTAAATTTAACGCACTTGCTTCTAGACTGAATTTGGTTGGATGTGCCAAAATTCAGTACTTTTGGACTGATATTGACCATTTGGTGCAGAACTAACCCTAACGAAATCAGTTGAAGATATATGGGAGCTATATCCAGATCTGAACCGATCCTGATACAACTTAGCAAAGGTATTTTTGGGATGTATCTGATATCTGATACCAAATATAATTGTTATCGAATGGATATTACGAATGTGGGGGACTTAAACACCAAATCGAATGAAACCTACATACGGGAGCTATAGCTATATCTAAACCAATTTTCACCAAATTTGACGCACTTGTTTCTAGATTGAATTCGGTTGTATGTCTTAAAATTCAGGACTTTTGGACTGATATTGGCCATTTGGTGCAATATTAACCCCAAATCGGTTAAAGGTATATCTAAATCTGATCCGATTATCACCAGTTTCAAAAGGGTTCGTCTTTGCACCAAAGAAATGTTATTTGGAAAATTTTATCTCAATAATAAATGCGACCTACATTTCTTTCACAATAATACATGGACGGACAGACGGACTGACATGCATAAATCTACTCAGAAAGTGATACCATGAAAGTGATTCTATGATGATCCTCAAAAGCAACTATTTGTCTATCTCGCTTCCGTTTCCGTGTTACAAACAAATGCACAAAGACATAATAAACGTTTTGGTTATTCAAAACTTTGACCCTTTGAGGGGGAGGAAGCAGAAGGTATGGTTCGATCGATAGAAATATTCAGATGTTCCATGTCTAAATGGAATCGGATGTTTATTTTGCTTTTTATGAACTTAATGAATACTCAAATTTTCGACCTTTTGTGGGGGAGGTACCAGAAAGAGTGGACCGATATATTCCATCTTAGCCCCAGACTTTGGATTAATAAAATTATTGGGATGTGTGACATTTGAAGACAATCGGACTCTCACATCACATTTTATAAGAGTTGTAATTATTCAAAATTTTGACCCTTTGTGAGGGAGGTACTTGATGGAGTGGGCCGATATTATTTATTTTTGCACATGTCCGAGAACTGAGGCAAATATTAAGATTTGCAAAGTTGGAGCAAAATCGGATTATTGTTTCTCATTTTGTGCCTAAAATATTTTTTTGAAAATTTTGAACTTTTGTGGGGGAGGTACCGGAAGGAGTAGACCCATACATTTAATTTTATGCACAAGTACATAATACCCTTATCACTATGTGGTGTTGGGTATGAAAATGTATATAAAAATTCTCCAAAAACAAAAAAATAGATTAACAGATGCCAAAAATATTATGACACTAAGAAAAATCGTTAAAAAAAAGAACTAAGATTTAATGCAGAAAATATTATGTATTAAAATATTATTTTCAGCTTATACTTTCCATTCCTGTTCATCCTACCAACCTCTTTTACTTAGTGCATCCATAGAAGGACATCTATTAAATAGTTTTCCAAGCAATTCTGTGCATGCCATTATTAGACTTTCAAGTTTATTTGCGTTACATGCCCGAATACATCCCCGAATTTATCAACCCAATCCATTTTCACTCTATCCCTTTCGTTCAGTAATTTTTCACAACCATTCAAATGATCAATTAATTCTTTTCTTTCTTAAAATAAAAATCCCAAGTGCCTACCTTCATACTTACCACCTTGAATGTTTATTTCAATTACTTACCTTTTAACCTTAACCTTTCAACATCATTTAAATCAGTCCAGTCGAAAAAATGTCATTTAACGTAAAAATAAGAAAGGGTATGAGAAAGCAAATAAGTCGGTAAATACCAGTGATTGTACAACATGTAAAGAAAATAAACAAAAGCTCACAGAACGGAAGAGAAGAACGTAAATAAATACGAAAATAACAAGCAATAAAACAAAGATATTCAAAAGGAAAAATTGGAGACAATAACAAATGGGGTCAGCCAGAGGACACCACAGACACACATACTTTTATGGAGAAGCATCAATGATAAACTGTTTTCATTTTCTACAATACATTTTAAAAATATTTGTATACAGCCATCGACATTATTTAATTGATGGGCGACATAAACTTTTTATAGACTCAAGGAATTTAATTTTCGAAATTTAATATTTATTTATATCTTCTATATTTGTAACAAGTTTAAAAGCAGTAAGTTCGACCGGGCCGAACTTTGAATACCCTACACGATTTGGAACGAATTTAGAAATTTTCAAAAAATAGAATCCTTAAAAAATTCTGTTTAAATTTTAAAAATACCGAATATAGCCGATTTATTGGGGTCTATACGACGTGGACCTACATTGGCATTGTTTGTCATAAGCCATTACCATCTTCAAATTCGAAAACTTGAAATAAACGGTGAATAATGTAGCTAAAATCATCAAAATATCGTATATAGGGAGGTACCGTTATATCGGAACTGTGCGAAGACATGGATCAGCATAGACAATTTTCTGTCATTGGCTGTAGCATCCATTACGAAGTTCAAATACGACATCTGAAACAATTTCGGTGGGTATTGTACCTAAACTCGTCAAAATACCGAATATAGGGAGATACTGATGTATGGGGCCTATACGAAGACCTGAACCTGCATAGACAATTTTCTGTCACAGACTGTAGATCCCATTACGATTTCTAAATACGTAATTTGAAACAATTCCGGTGAACCATGACGATAAAATCATCAAAATACCGAATATAGGGAGGCTATTTGAAGACGTGAACCTGCACAGACAATTTTCTGTCTTAGGCTGTAGAATCCCTTTCGAACTTCAAATACCAAATTTGAAACAATTCCGGGAGGAGCGGGAGGCACCATTATATGGTGGCTATACGAAGACGTGGACCTGCACAGACAATTTTTTTGTCTTAGGCTGTAGTATTCATTACTAACATCAAATTCCAAATTTGCAAGAATTCCCATGAATATTGTCGCTAAAATCATCAAAATACCGAATATAGGGAGGTACCGTTATATGGGGGCTATACCAAAACGTGGACCTACATGGCCCACTTTTAATACCAAAAGTCCTGCAGACATAATATACATTTAAATACAATGTTATCAATCTACTTCAATTCGATCGGAAGCTAGAGTGATTTCCACAGACGGACAGACGGCGGACATCGCTAAATCGACATAGAATTTTATTCTGATCAAGAATATATATACTTTGTGGGGTCTAAAATGTATATTTCGAGGAGTTGCAAGCGGAATGACAAACATAATATATCCTCCATACTATGGTCGAGGGTATTTGCAAATTCAAAAGAACTACTTTCATAATCAGTTTGACTCCGAACAGTTTTGGCCGGGCCGAACTTTGAATACCCTCCACCATTTGGAACGAATTTGGAAATTTTCAAAAAGATATGAATTTTTCAAAAAGATAACGGGTCATTACGAAGAAGTGGACCTGCATAGGCAACTTTTGTCATAGGCCATTATAATATTCAAATGCGAAACTTGAAAAAGAATGTAGCTCAAATCATCAAAATACCGAATATAGGGAGGTACTGATATGAGTGGCCTATACGAAGACCTGGATCTGTATAGGCAATTTTCAGTCATAGACTGTAGTTCTCCTTACGAACTCTAAATACGAAATTTGAAACCCCGGTGAATAATGTCTATAAAATTATCAAAATACCGAATATTGAGAGGTATCGTAATATGGAGGCTATATGAATATGTGGGCCTGCATACGCAATGGGCGTGTTATAGACTGTAGTATCCATTACGAATTCTAAATGCGAAACCATCAACTTTTTATCAAATGATTTTACTGGCAAAAATAGAACTGGACCAAATATTCAATCCCTATTCTTTTATTTATAATAAATAAAGGCTCGGCCGAACTTAAGGTTTTTTAACTTGTTGGTATTGAAAATGGACCAAATAGGGCCACATTTTGGTATAACCCATATATGCCATATATGTATTTTGAAGTTGCACTTCATCGCCAGTTTGCATTTTCAGTGAGCAAAAAATATATTTGCATAGTGGAAAATATGGCATAGGCCTCATGTAACATGTTCTACATTTTGATGGTTTTGGAATTTTGATAATTTAAGCCAGATTTTCAACGGAATTTTTGGAAATTTTGTATAGCAAGTTCCAAATTTAATGTTCAAAAATCTTGGAAAAATCGCCGATCTTTTCAAGGACTTCATGCAATATAATAACATATTTTGTATGAAATGATTTAAGGACACAGAGCCATGTTATTCACGAACATTCTTCGCTATAAAAATACTTTTATTATACCCTACAACACTATATGTTGGGGGTATTATAAGTTTGTTGTTGGGCCAAAAATTATGTAACACCTCAAAGTATTGGTTTCCCACATAGGAAAGTACATATGGATCTTCCTATCTCGCCGAGCTGAGTCGATCTAGCTATGTATGTACGTCCGTCCGTCTATCCGTCTGTCCATGTTAATTTGTAATCACTCTACAGGTCGCAATTATGGCCCGATCTTCACGAAATTTAGAATGAAGATGGGGCTAGGGCCAAAATAGAACCCTATTGCTTTTGGAAATTTCTTGGACAGAAGTCTTCCAATTTTGATGGTCATCGGATAATATTCACTGGGAGAAATAGACCATAAAATTTTTTGTCAAATTTTCCATTGAACCACGAATATTTTTAACCCCGGCGAAATCACAAATAGACGAAAAGTACAATTCTGATCGTTATGTAGATGCCGATAGAAAAAAATATTGGATATATATAGCGAATAAAGAATAATATCTAAAAAATCGCATAGAAAGATGCCTATAACGATGTTAATATGGATTTCGTAGTATTTTTATCGCATGCGATTTTTTCAGTTTGAATTATAATATTCATAAGAATAAGAAGGGCCAGGCCTATTGCATTTAAAGATGCCCGCAATATATTTAGGGGTTGAAATGGACAAACAAAAAAATGTTCCTGATTTTGCAGCCGTTATAAAGGTCACAGATAAAAACAAAAGGACACGAAATCTCGCACGGAGTTAGAGCTTAGTAGAACGGGTAGTATGGACCACTTTTGTGTGAAAAAAATACCAACATTTCCATGTTACAGAAACGCTGAAAATAACTTAAAAAATACAAAAAAAAACCGACTTCTGACTTTTTTATGCTGATTTCGTTGAAGAATATAGCCAAATATCGTAGACAAACAAATCATATAGATGAGTCTAAATTTAGAGCTACAGAGGAATCTCTTGCTTTTGGAGATGATCGCAAAATATTTAGGGGTTCAAATGAACCAAAAACAGAAAAAATTTCCTGATCACACAATTAAAGCCTGAGAAGAGAGTAAATGACAGGGAAGAATTCTAGCATTTTGAATGACCATTGGATTATATTTAGCTGTAAAGTGGACCACAACAACTAACAACACGACGGAGTGCGTGTATAGTGGGCTAATGTCCCTGGTTAAAAAGCTAAGGGTTATATCTGTTCAATTTTCTGTGACATAATTTCAAAAGCGGAATCTTCCAAAGTGGATCTGAACATAGGAGGACTTCTAACGTATTGTGTTGTAGGGTATCACATGGTCGGCCCCGTACGGCTATAGCCTTTGCTTACTTGTAATACCCTACACTACATGGTAAGAGTATTATGTCTTTGTGCATTTGTTTGTATTGTGGAGAAGGAAGCGAGATAGACCCATAGTTACTTTTGAGGATCTCCATAGAATCACTGAGTTGATTTATTCAGTCCGTCTGTCCGTCCGACCGTCCGTCTGACCGTCCGTCTGTCCATATATTTTGTAAACAAAGTACAGTTCGCATTTATTGCCCTATCCAGATGAAATTTTGCACAAATCATTTGTTTGAGGTTTGAGATAATCGGTAAAAATTTAGATATAGCTCCCATATATATCTTCGTCCGATTTGCTTTTATTGTGCACCAAACGTGTAATATCAATCCGAATGGAATGGAATTTTGCACGTACGATCAGATTGGACCTGAAAATAAGTATGCCAAATTTGATCGAAATTGGTTCAGATATAACTATAGCTCCCATATATATTGTTCATCCGATTTGTTATTTTAGTCCTCCACAGCCGTAATATGCACTCTGTAACAACGATATTCAAGGAAATATATCAAATACAGCTCAGAAATATCTTTGCCAAATTTTATCAAGATCGGTTCATTGGATATAGCTCCCATATATAAAACTTCGTCCGATTTACCTTTGATTATGCACCAAATGTCTAATATCTGCCCAAATGGGATGAAATTTGGCATTTACGACCGAATTGAGTCTAGAAGCTAGTATGTCAAATTTGGTGAAGATCGGTTCAGATATAGCTATAGCTCCCATATATACTGTTTATCCGATTTGTTATTTTTGTCCTCCGCAGCCGTAATATGCACTCCGTAACAACGATATTCAAGGAAATATATCAAATACAGCAGAAATATATCAAATACAGCACATTGGTTCCGATTTGGATATAGCTCCCATATATATCAAATAGGCAATACAAGTCCGAATCTAAAAGATACAAATGCTTCAGCATATTTAGTCTTGTGAAATTACAGTTATAATCATAGCGTGTATGATTGAATTCTCCCATAAAAACTTTAAATTGTTATGTGTAGCTCCACTAAATTAGCAAATTCGGGTTGGGTGTCATAAAGTCGGCCCCGCCCGACTTAAAAACTTTCTTTACTGGTTTTTAACATTTTTTTTTTCATTTTTTAGATCTAATTTATTTATTTATATTTATAAAAAAAAAACATTTTATAAAAAACATTTTTAAGATTTCCTCTTCTAAAATTGCGGATTTCTTCAAGACCTTTTTTGAAATTCTTTAAATGTTTCATGCTAAAAAACAACTCATTTTGTTAGAGTCATTTTTTTTTGAACATTATTCGCTATAAAGAGATATTGTCATGATAGAATTACAAGGTAACCCTTTCAGGCCAGCTGTAGTCAACTTGATATGTCAAACAAGTTGTTGTAATTCGAATTCGCCGTAGAAATACATAACAGAAATTCAAACATCATAGAGAAAAAAAAATAAACACAATAATATAAAAATTAAATTTTGTGATAAAGTCCAAATAAAAGAACAGAATATGAGGTGCTGTACTGTTTGTAAAAGAAAAGATAGTGAACGACAAGCAACATTGTGGGATCACTTTAAACCACAACCACAAAATTTATTCCCATCACTTCAACCCAAAGTATATAACGGGGAAAAGTTGTAGAATGCGATTATTACAATGCGCTGTACCAGACATGCATCAATTCTATTCTGGTGGTTCACAAAATAAATTTCCAGGGTACATATTTGCCAGAAGTAGGAATGTAAATTAAATATATAAAATACGGTTTATATATAGCGAAGCCTAATTCGAAGAAGTCGGGAGGATGCTTCAGTATGAGGCTGGAATAGATAGAAATGACAATGAAGTTGTTATGCCCTACCATGTCACAGAACCATTGATGAAAGAAGCCGAAACACAAACAGAGTAAGCATTGTTTGGACATCTCCACACACACACACTCATTAGATCCTCCATGGACACAGACATTCCTTTTCCAAAATGTTCATTACAGGTACATGTACCTCCTGATAATCCGTATTTCGAAGGTTTCATTTTTCAAGCGGATTGATTGCAATTTGGCCGATTTAATGTATATTGGTTACGATCATAATTCCCAAATGTCCTGAATCGGATTTCGTCGAAAGAGGCGTTATTTCGATCAGATGCATTTTGGTCATATCAAATTATTCAAACCTTCTGTAGCGATATGATTGATGGTATAATACGTATACACTTCCAGTTATTGTAGTATTTTCAGTTTATATGTTAAAAAATATACTAATCTCAACTAATATATACACATGAATAAACCAAAACAAACTCATTCAATGTTTCAGAATGAAGAGTTCTGATTGGTGCAAGCCAATTTGCCCCAAATTTTATACTTCAAATAAATTCGCCCTGATTAAAACTTTGACATATCAAGTTTCTAAAAAAGTTGCTTTGTTGTAATTTTCGCCTATGTTGTTACCTGTTATTTCTACCATGGATATTGTTTAATATTTTTTATCTATATGACACAGGTTTATTTTAGTACTAGAATGTCTGGCGTCCGATGTTCATTTTAATTTAATACTTACTTTTGACTGACCTATCCATTTCCAATCCATTTTAGTGCAAATAGTCAACAATTTTAATATCTATATCAAATTAATTTAAGAAAATGCAGATAATATAAATTTCATAACTTTTGGAATATTTCTCTAGTCAAAACCTTAGGGTTTGAAATCTTGGGGAATATCATCAACCTCATCAACCTGTTTACTGGATTTTGCTATTTTTTGGTTTTTGCTTTTTTATAATTAAGGGCCATAAATAAAACACACAAGGATTTTTGGTTTTTGTGGTTTGTCTTTTTTTGTTTTTGTTTTTAATAGAGGGGAGTTGTTCATCAAGTAGAAGTCTCGCTCCACACACTATGTACTTCATCAGACAAAGTATTTTGTTTATTTATTTTTAGTTTTTTTTTTTTAGATTTTCAAATATTGTTAGAATTTTTGTTCTTAATTCATTTCAAGAGTTGTTGTTGTTCATTTTCTTGTTATATTGATTTTTGGTTTTTGTTTTTGAGATTCAGGGGAAATTTGTGAGAATTTCCCTTCTTTTTTAGGTTGTTTGGATTGACTTAATTTATTTAATGTTTTATATTTTGTTTCACGCTATATAATTTTAATGTAATATTTAATAATGAATGTTTTTTTGTTGTTCTTCGATTTACTTTTCGAGTATGTAGTTGTTAATGTTAAAAATGTGGGGGATATTTATATATAATTTATCACTTAACTTGCTAAAAAAAATTCTTTAAATTTAAGTTTTGTTATTTTTTCTTTTTTATTTGTTTTTAAAAAAGGTTCAAATTGTAACTCTCTACGTTGATGGTGTTAGAGAGAGAGTTTTTGAGTTTGAAACTTTTTCTTGTAGTGGGCAACTTTTTGAATCATTTAATTTTTAAATTTTTCTAATTAACATTATGTTTGTTAAATATACTTATAACCTTAGCTTATATAGTAAACCTAAATTTGACACATTTATTTTGAAAGTTTTGTTTTTTTTTTTTTTTTAGTTTTTCAAAATTGCAATTAAAACTATTTTATAAACTTAACCTTACATTGTGGTTTTTGGATCATGCAAATGTTATAGTAAATATTGTTTTTTATAAGTTTTTTTTTTTTGTTTGGTAATAGTTTAAAATTGTTTGTTATTTTTTGCTTTCAATGAATTTAACATGAATATTGTTTAGATATTTTTTTGTTATAACAACACCGACTTATAAGATCATAAACTATGTTTTTTTGGTTTTGGTTTCTTTAAGGTTATATATTTGTTTTGAGTTAAATATTTTATTTCAATTTTTAAATTTAACATTCTGTAAGTACTTCATTTTGTTTCACATACAACTAAATTGAGCTCTTTTCTAAGCCTTCATTCAAATTTAATCGAACTGAAATTTTGTTTTCAGTCCGATTATATTTCTCTCGGTTTTAACATTCTTTTGTAAGGTTTCCTTTTGCATTCACATCCAGTTTTTTTTTTTTTAATTTTTATAACATTTCCTTTTTATGTTTATATATTGTGTTTTTTTTTTTTTGTAATTATTCGTTATATTTAGTTTAAATACGTTTTTAAATTTAATTTATGTTAAAAATGTTTTCTTAATTTTTGTGTTTTTATTTAAATGGAAATCAATAACATTTTAGGGATTTTTTACACAAACAACCACAGAAGTGTGAGAAAAAAGGTGTTAGCAATTGCCAACAATCTTGAAAAATTCAATTGGAAACTTTAATTCACAGATTTGTTGGGATATGCCCTAATATCGTCCATTTAATGAACGGACATTGTGGCGTATAAGTATTATTATTTATTGGGTTTATTTATAAAATTACTCATAACTTTTTTGATAATAGGACAATTTAAAATTAAAGAATTTCTATTTTTGAAGAACATCATGGGCTTTAAAATTGTGTTTAAGATGGAGTCCATTAATCCGATATTTTGGTGGGATTAGGCCTTCTGAATATCAAGAAATTAATTGCTAAAAATTTTCCACTTATTTTACATTACCAATAGCGGCTGTTTCCACATATTTTTCAATCTGGAAAAGACTTCCAAGCCCAACAGTTTTAAAAGGCGAATAAAATCCAGAGAAATTTGAATCCTTAAGCTCTTAAAAAATTAAGGATTATATCGTATGATAATTAGATATTGGGATCGCGAAATTAATGGCTTCTAACTTTGGTGATACTAAGTCATTTTACAATTACAATTTTCTATTTGTTAAGGACATAAGAAGGTTTAAAATGTGTTATTGTGGAAGGTTCAAGTCTTGTAATTTTTATCCAAAAATATTTTCAAAAATTCAAATCTCCATACCTATTTTTTATTTTTAAATTGTTAGTCTCATTAAAACCATAAAAGTTAAGTTTTTTTTTTTAATTTTAAATAATGGCTGCTTTGCTGATGTTATTAGGAATGAAAAACCTCTTGAGTTTCTTGTGAAATATCAGCAAAATTCGCTTATTTCAATTGTGGACACCATTGCGTATGATTGTTATTAATTTCGGGAAATTGTATTAAATTGACCATAACTTTTTGGAAAATTGATGAATTTATAAAATCGTAATTTCTATTTTTAGAGGACAGTCCACACTACTAGAAACAAGATAATATGGAAAGTCGTCTTTTGAGTTTTTTTATTAAATAGGCCCATGGAAAGGAACTTCCAATTTTTTGAGTAAAATTAAATTCCTTTCTCTGGAGCCTATATATAACAGATACATTTACATCAACAATTTCTTGTCGGCTGTACTCTGTTGTTGCTACTGAAATGGAAAACCAAGATTCGGTTCCTTGACAGTAACCTCGAAATTCACAAATTTAAATTGTGGCCATCATGGCGTATGATTGCTATTAATTATGTGAAATTTTAGTAAATTGACCATAACTTTGCCAAAACTGTGTGGATTGTAAAAATTCAAAATACTGTTTTTGGGAGACAGTGCATCCTATTCAAATTTACTATAATACGAGAGACTTCTTGGGAAACTTTGTTCAAGAAGGCTCTTGAAAAAAAATGTTGTATTTTCTTAAATTGCTTTCCAGAATCTTACAAACAGGAGGACTTCTCAGATTACCAATTAAAGTGGTTTTTTGAGATCCTTCGCTATTGTTGTGAAAGAAATAAAATAATTTTTTCTTTAGTCTTAGCCCCAAAAATCATTTATTTTGGTTGTGGACACTATGGCGTATAATTATTATTAATTTTGGCAAAATTTAATAAATTGCCCTTAAATTTGTTAAAATTTAGTTGAATTTAAAAATTCAAATTACTATTTTTAGAGAATACTTTCCACCATTCAAATTTGTGAAAAGCTTGGAAAAGTTCTTAAGAAATTGATAACAAATAGGCCCTTGAAAAATTAATTTGACAATTTTTTCTTCCTTTTGGGTCCTTAAAGAACAAATATGGCAATTATTGGTACACCATTTATATTTAGCTTTTATTTCCATGTTCTCACCCGTCCTCTGATTGTCTTATGTAAAAAATCCCTTTTCATGTTGTCTCTTAATCGAAATGAAAAAATCACCGTGTATGCCTTTTGTTGGATTTGGTTTGCAAAATGGTATCGTATTTCTGTTATCTTAAAATCTATAATAATGTTAATATATATTTGCTGTTGTCATAATATATTATTTATGCATATCATTATTATTATATCCGTATATATGTTTTGTTTATATCTTAAGTATTTCCTCTATTAATTTTGTTTTTATTTAATAATTAAATGGAAAGCTTGTTATTTAACTCTGGCCTTAACCATTACACTTTAATGTCATACCATTTGTGTGTAATTTTTTGGTTTCCGGTTTCTGTTTTGATTCCGCACAGGTTATACAATCACCATAATTTCTTCGGTTTCGTTTTATTTTTGATTAACATTTCCCATTGATTTCCATTTTCATTATCTGTTTTAAAATTTGTTATATAACCTTCATATGCATAACAATTTTGTTTACTTTGTTTTTGAACTTACCTTTAAAAATTTCCAGTTTTAACAAACTTTAAAATTGTTAGTTTATTTTTGCTTTATATATTTCGTTTAACTGTTGTTGTTGTCGTAATTTAACCACTTTTTTAATACCATTTATGTGTTTTTATTAGTTGTAGTTTTGTTACTTTGTTATTGATGTTGTTAACTGATTTTTTCCTCTCAGTGTTGATTTGCTTGAGTTGGTTTTTTGATTTCCTTTTTCTATTTGGTTTCCTTCTCTTTGCCAGCAAAATAATATTTTGGTTTCCAAAAACATGGTTCACCTTCTTCCGATGTACCCAATAATTTATGGAAAAATTAAATCCATTCACATTGGCGTATGATTATTATTAATTTAGACATTGGGGCGCACAATTGTTATTCATACTTTTTAAATTGTCCATAACTTTTTGTAAGTTAGGCCGATTTGAAAAATTTAAATTACTATTTTTAGAGAACAGATCACACTATTCAAATAAGTTTAAAGATGTAAATATATATTGGGGAAGAGTATGATTATTATTGATTTTGAAATTGCGTACATGGTGGCGTATGATTGTTATTAATTTGAGGGAATTTTTCAAATTGTCCATAACTTTTCGGAAACTTGTCCAATTTGAAAAATTCAAATTACTATTTTTAGAGGACACACCACACTATTGAAATTTAGTGAATATTGAAATCTTCTTAATGGAATGAATTTGAAATAGGTCCGTAGATTTCAAAACATATTTTTCTGAAAAAAATAACTTTCAACTTTGACCCTCTAACGAAATATTTTACTTGTCTTGTTGATGATTTGAGTACAGGTTCAACATCTTTACAGAGAATGCAGTTCCGAGAAGTCGTTCATTAATAAAATTAGAGCTCCATGAAGTAAGAAGCAGACAAAGCAGCTACAGAATCATCAAATTCGAAAAAGAGGTTGGGATGGTAAGCCGAAAAAGAGGAATTCAAGGAGAATGCTGGCCATACCTCTAACTTCCCCTACCCCTCCTCACCCCAATAGCAAAAAAAGTTTACTCTTCAAAACTCGCTTCTGCCGAACTTCCCAAGGGCCCGCAGAAAACTATAGAAGAGTATAGCAAAACCTTCTAGAAGGAGAGGATCCTATAGATATAAAACGAACTGTAGTTTCAAAGGGGACTCTCTGAAATGGAGGTCCTCTAGAAGGAGGTTGACGCCTTAGTCTTTCTCCCTGCGGTTATTGAATTGAAGTTTGCGAGGGAAAGGGGTACAAGAGCTGCGTTTGTCGTGCGAGAATGGAGCAATAACGGACTCTTTAATCGTCTTGTTGAAAACAGACCTCAGCTGTGAACTGGTATAGGAGCTCTTCTTTGGCTTTGTCCTTAGCCTGAGGATAGCAAGCCTAAAGCTAAGAGATTATTCAGATATAGCGTATGTAGACCCTATCGATAGTTATGGACAGTTCTTCAATAGATGTCGACATATCTCCACGAATTACGTTTGTGAGAAAAATTACAAACCTTCCGTAGCACCATTTGCCTATTGGAGCTATAGTTAGCAAGAAAAATTTGGGATCAACATCGAAAAGAAGGCATCCCATAGACGATTAAAAGAATGCAAGGTCAAAGGTCTCCATACGGTAGAGAGTCTAATGGAAGCTGTGGATAGCTCTTCAATAGCTCGTCTAGAGTTAGTTGATATTTCTTCCCTGAAAGAACGTATATCATTGACAAGATGTCAAATTAAGGATGAAAATGCGACATTCCTCAACCTAGGCTGCTGTCTTCATGAAAGGAGAGTATTTGTGAGCATTTAACTGTCACTGCTTGTAAAGAAATGGATATCCTTTCTTAGCGAAGAAGAGGTTTAATTTCGACGTTTTATTCGAAGTCGATTTTGATGCATGCATTTAGAATACCTGATGAAATTAGACCTCCCAGAAACGAATGCCAGATGTAGAAATTGGTACTACCATGAAAATTGGAGGTCCTTAAGAGCGGAGGTCTTCCAAAAGTTAGTGGATGCCATAATAACTCATTGATAGAATGGCAAAGCCGACCAAAGTTTCCATTCTTGATAGAGGAGGTCATTCTTGAGATTTTAACTTCCAGGGATTGAATATCCTTCATCAGCGACGATTTTTCGAAATTTAATTTTTTTCCACTAATAAACAAACGTTGTTTTTATAAAAACCACAATAAAGGGATAAAGCCTGACCATTTTGCAACAACAAAATACTACGGTATCCCGAACAAACAAGCCACACTGTTCAATTTAATTTTTCCATAAATATAGGGTTAATTTCCACGACGTTTTAATTTCTTTTGATTCCACTTCGTAAGCCATCAACTTAATCCTTGACTCTTAGGTCGTCCTTCTTCTTTGGTTTTTTTCTGCTGTTACTTCATTTCGTAGATACATGTTGGTTTCATTTTACGTTTGTATTACCTTATGACTTAACGTTTTGTCCAAGGCCATTCGCAGCCTTTTAGCTTCCTTAGTAATTATCCATTCCTTGGAATTTTCCTTCCATAACTTTCCCTAGATTTTTTTCTCTGTTAATGTTGTGTTATATAATTATTTATTTTATTTAGGCTTGTTGGATCTTATTCCTGTTTGTTGTTATTATTATTTTTATTTTTGAAAATGCTTAAAATAATTGCTTTTGTATTTTTTTTAAATATAATTTGCTACTATTGTTTTATGATTTTATTTTTTTTCAAATGCTACTATTTTCATGTTATTTATTATTATTGTGGTATGTGTTTATTTTAATTTTTAATATTATTTTATTTTGTTTTAAAAATCATATTTAAAAATTATAATTAAGAAATAATTTTTAAAATTGTAATTAAAAATTAAAACTACCGTATTTTTTATGTCATTACTGATAATTAAAAATATATTAATTTTAAATGTATTTTTTTCTTTTAAAAATAAAATTAAATTTTTTTATGCAAGTTGTATTTGTTCTCAAGTGACAGATGTTGTTGTCGTCTTTTTATTTTGTTGGTTGTTTGTTTGCAAATTGTAAGCTTTGTTTTGTTTACCTTTCTTTATCTTGTATTTATTATTTTTTTATATTTGTTTTATTTTATACTTCTACATTTTCGATTTATTTATTTTCTCAACATAAACTAATATTTTTACTTATTTTTAAACCAGAAGGTCAGCGCCTTTTATTTTATAATATATATTTCTGTTTTTCTTTTCTTTGTTTTCATTGAAGTTATATCAGCTTTTGTATTTTTTGTTCTTTAATATAATTTTTTTAAGTCCTTTTTGTTATAGGTTGGTTTTCTTTTCTCTTGGTTGATGTGTATAAAGTTTAGAGCTGATTTTTTTTTTTTAAATTTTTATTAATTTATTTCATATATCTTTGTAAATATATCCATAGTTCATTGTGTTGTTAATAGTATGCTCTTCTAAACTTCTACTAAAAACCAAAATAAAAATATATTTTTTATTTATTTTTTAAGGAAAAAAATTACCAGGATTTTTGTTAAAGGATCTGTAAATTGTTTGTTTTTTTGGGTGGAAAGGATTTTATTTTGTTTGGCAAATAATATTTCTTTTTGGGGTTTATTTGTGGGCTTCTATATATATATTTGTAATATTTTTGTTTGTATTTTCTTTCAATAAATTTCTCTAAATTTTTAATGCTCTACGAATTGTTCATTTAGTTGTTGTTGTTGTTGTTTTTTCATAGCTTAAAATATGTATGTATGTATTGATTGCTACCTTTTGGTTTTCGGTTTGCCTTAAAATTTATATATAATTTATTAAATTAATAAACTTTATTAGTTCATATATCATAATAATAATAATATTTGATGGTCGTTTTAGGCTTTATCCTGTTCCATTGCTGCTTCCTTTTTCTCTTCGTACATTGGTTGTACATCTTGCTTTGGTACATTTGTTTGTTGCTCATCTTTTCTCTGAACTTGAAGCACTTGTCATTCATCTTTGGTAGATATTCCAGTTTGTTGTTGTTGTTTTGCTTAGTTTTGGGTTCAATGGAAACTCTCACAAGTAGATATCCACAAATTTACTCTTAAAGGATTCTTTTTTCTCCCCAAATTCATTTTCAACCAAATATCCTTGTGAGAGTTTCCATTGTAGTTTTAAATACAAAATAATTCTACAAATTAATAAATGTGGCCTACTCAAATTAATAGTTCAAAAAATCTACATAGCTTCAAATTTTATTAATTTTAATTTAGATAAAATATTATAAATTACTCAGAATACAAAATAAAATCCAATATATTAAAAAATATAAAACAGAAAAAGTTTTGAAATTGACAAAATAGTGTTTGTTTAGTATCAAACTCAATAATTTTTGAATCGAATTTAAAACGTTTAAAGCGTTTTCGTGGGCATCTATTGCGTATACTTGATATTATTTGCTGGACATAGTGGCGTATGATTATTTCAATTTTTGGAAAGTTTATATTCAAACTGATTATTTACTTTATGGGATCAGTACCAATTTCCGCAATTTTGAAGATTCGGACACCGAAGCATAGAAGTATTTTTAAAACTCCTTAATTGGCTTGGTAATGTAGTTTTATGTTTCGATGTAGCCACTTCCTCTGTGGACCTGAAGTTCGTATACTTGATTTTAATTTTTTAAAAATCGGGCATATGGTTTATTTTAATTTTTGAGTGATTTCAGTGATATTCAATTAATTTACAAAATTTTTTGATCTCTATTTGAGGCGAAAATGTTTTAGATCTGGTACGAAGGTTTGCCCCTCAAACGTTTTGGTATGGTAATTCTAGGCTTTCTTCCGTGGGCCAGTAGTAAGTATGATTGACATTAATTTTAGCGATTTTAGGCTCTACTAAAGAGAGGATCTCAAAAGTTTCCATAAATGATCGCCAATACCAAAAGATGGCCATTGGCTTGACATTCTCCCGTATTATCAATTCAAAAAACACTTGTCTGCAATTTGCATGAATTGCTAAAGCCTGACAAGAGACTTATGCAAAACAAGTTGAGTGATCTCTAGTCGAAGGCCATGGTCAATATAGATCTTCGATAAAAACCTTAAAGCGAAGAGATTGCAGCGATTTTAGGCTCTACCAAAACGATAACTTCAAAGGTTACCATAAATATGAGATCCAGCACCAAACGATGGCCCAAAATCAAATGAACAAAGTGTTACGCCTGACATTCTCCCTAATTGTCAGTTCAAAATATTCTACATTTTGGGCATGTGTTTGAAATTCCCATGAATTTGAAGCCTGAAAAGAGGACAGAATATTTGCCATCCCAATTGTCAGCGATCTCTATTTGCACGTCATGGTCAAAATAATTATTTAAAGAAGATCATGGAATTCCCAACAACTTTAGCAGGACTCCATATCGAGGACACCTTCAGGAATCAAAATTTTAAACTGGTTATGTGCATTGATATTGACGCTATTTTCAAAAATTATCGTCGAAACTCTCATAAAATCTTGAGCTATTTTAGAGTTATTCCTTATCTGAGAAGTCGATTTTTTCCCAAGGAAATTGGTTGGAATAATACCTTCAATAATCAGCAGAGCTGCGATGACATAGATGTCACTTAAACAAGCCTTAATTCTGATGTATTTTGTGTATTCCTGAAGATATTCGGCTATTTTCAACTTTGGCCATAGGTGCGTATTAGTGTTATTAATTATTGGGTAATTGCAGAGAATTGATCATAATATCCATTCCAATAAATATATTTTCGAACTTGTGGTGGCATTTGAAAGAGTACATTACGGTCTTGCAAGGCTGCTTTAGGACAAGAATCCTTCCTTGCAATTTTCGAACACTAAAAACCAAAGAAATGAAGATATTTTAGTTTTTTGGGCCTAATTGTTTGTAGTGAAGAACATTTGGTTGTTTTTTTCCAAGGAATTTTGGTTCCAAGGTCGATTGTTATCACTTAACCAGTGAGAATTCCATTTTTTTGCATCTTCGTAGATAAGAATGTTATTAATTATTGGGTCATTGCATAGAATTGACCATATCATATATTCTAAGACACATATTTTCAAACTTAGGATGGGATTTTATAGAGAACATGGTATCCCTAAAATGGTGCTTTACGAAAAAATCGCTCCTCATAGTTTTCAAACACCAAATAACAAAAACGAAACTGCATTTTTGATGATCCCTATTGTAATAAGTTGTGTAAACCATTAACAATTCTCACAACCTTTTGCGTCTTCGAGGATATTGGGGTATTTTACTATTTGGTCATCGGTGCGTATGAATATTATTAATTATTGAGTAATTGCAAAGAAGTGACCATATCTTCTATTGGAAAAGACATATTCTCGAAATTCAAATAGACATTGGTAGAGGACAAGGTATCCCTAAAATGTTGCTTTAGGTAAGAAATCGGTCCTCATATATTTCAAACACTAACAGCCAAAGAAAGTGAAGCATTTTTTTTGCTTTTCGGTCGCACTTATTTAAGATGAAGGGATTTGGTTATTTCTCCTAGGAACTTTGTTTCCAAGAATCTTTATGACAATCTCCAGTGCAATTTTGATTATAGTGTTTTTAATTCTCATCGAATTCCCTACATTTTCTTGGATATAGGGGAATTTAAATTTTTGACCACTGGTGCGTATGACCATTATTATTTATTGGGTTACTGCAAAGAATTGACCACAGCTTTTAATGTAATCGACCGATTTCGAAAATTCCAACGGCCTATGAAAAAATACATTATAGCCTTACAATGCACCTTTAGATAATGAATAGTCTATGAATTTTCCAGCAAATAAATGCCTTAGGAATTACAATATTTTTAGCTTCATTGCCTCAAATAGTTTGTGTTGACATAAATTTGGGCGATTCTATAGAGGATTTTGGTTTTGATGACGAATTGAAAACTCATCATTGAAGCTGCTTAAATTCTCAAGTTCTACTGCATTCTTTGTATAAATAAGGTTATTTTTAATTATTGGGTAATTGCAATGAAATGGCCACAGCCTCTGTTGTATTGAACCGATTTTGACCATTTTAATGTCTTTTTAAAGCATACACTCTAGCCTTCTCATACTATAAGAAGCGAGAACTATACCTTGACACCTTACAAACACTAAATGCCAAATGAAATGAAAATAAAAAATTATAAGTTTTATAAATTAAATTTTTTTAAGTTTTTCTTTTGTTTTCATGAGACTCATATTTAGTTAACACTACATAGTAGTTAATTAGTTGTTGTTTTCTTTATAAATAATATTATTTTAAAAATGTAGCATTTGTTTTTTAGTAGCATTTTACTTGATGTTGTTTTTTTGTTAATGGAAAAGTAAAAGTAATAGGGAAATAGCTTGCTTGCTTTCGTTAATTGTTTTTCTTAAGCAAAAAGGAAACCTTTATGGTGAAACAAAATAGATTCGGGAATTAATTGCCTAAACGGATTGTAATTAGCGTTAACATGATTTGTGTTACTAAATTTCGTAAAATTTATTTAGAAAAATATGTATTTTTTTCAAATGTTAAGAAATCGATTTTCTTAGCTTCTTACATTGTTGTCTACTCAATTTTATTTTTTTGGTGTAGTTAATAGAGATCAGGGTGGGCTTTCTGTTCTGCGGTGTTTGTTTCAAATGTGGTATCTAAGTTTCATATTCAATTATGGGCCAAATATTTATTTTTTTTTACTTGTTACTGGTGGTACTAAATGAAATGAGGTGAGTTTGATTTGGTGATGAGGTTGATGATGACAACGCTGATGATGGTCGGTAAGTAAAAGTAAAGGAAATTTAAGAAAATCGTGGATGTTTTGGGTGACAACTATCGAGGGGGTTTTTACGATATGAAATGCTTTGAAGAAGTAGAAGAAGAAAGTAAAACCATAATAAAACAGTTAAGTAAGTCATAAACATGAGAAATAAAAATGCCAAAGATGATGAGTTTTATTGGTTTTGAATTTCATTTTTCCCATTATTCTGGGGAAATTTTATTAGTATTTGTTGTTGTTGATTTGTTGCAAATTTTGATTTGATATATATAATTAAGAAATGTTTGTTTGGTTGTTGTTGTAGTTGTTTAAATTGTTATTCATGTAATATAATATCGATAAAAAGTAGATATAGATACTTAAGAAATAAACTTATGCTTATGGAGAAAAAAAGTTGAGATTGTATGTGTGGAAAATTCAAGTCAAACAGTTTCAAATACTTAACATCATTGATTTTAGGCATATAATGTTCTTCGAGATCCTGGTGTTACCATCTGTACGCCTTCCTTCCATCTTTCTTTCGTTCCTTTGATTCCAGATCCTTCCTCGGCTAGTTCTTCATACGCATAATTACATCGTAATACATTTGCCAAAACTTTGCCTGCAGCCATATCATCAACACCACCAGAGGTTGCAATATCGGCCATTGCAACAATTCACGCTGGGTTCGTCGTTTGAATTTCTTCAAAAACTTATTGGTCCGTGACGGCTCCTCTTGCAGTTCATGATAATTCAAATTATAATTGTAATAATAGTAATTATTATTTTTATAAAAATCTTCCGTGTGATAGAGAAATGGTGTAGAAGATGATGCAGATTCTTCAGGATCTAGACCATTGTAATCATTTTGAGTGAAGATATTCGGCTCAGCATTTGTATCTAGGGAATTGTACAGATATTCTGGCTGATCAACAATGATGGCCTCATTTTCCGTTAAGAGAGAAGTAGATTCTAAGGGTGGTTGTCTTCTATTGTTGTTACTGTTGTTATAATTGCTGATGTTAGGTTTGTTATAATTATTAAGTGGTTGTTGTTGATAGCTATTATATTGTTGTTGTTGATGTTTTATATTAGGGTATTTTTGTGGTTTACGATAATATTACATAATGACACATTTACCCTTTTCGGCCCACGGATTGTTCTTTTTATCCGGGGCATTTATCAATGGATCATTTTTCTCGTTCTCCTCGACAAACGCACGCATTCTGGAAAGAAAAAGATAAAAGGGTTGAAATCAGTCAAATGTCTTCAAAAAAACACTTTAAATTGTGCTAAGATAGCCTGGAATCTGAATTAATTGGATTTTGACCTCTAAGGCGTATGACTGTTATTAATTATTGGGTAAATTCAAAGAATCGAATATATTTTGGTAGAAAATAATGATATTTCAAAAATTTAAATTGTTTTGGTAAGATAACATATTAGTTTTTAAATATTAGGTGAACATATTTAATTTTATTGGATGGATAGTGTACATATTTGTCCCAATCATAAGAAATAAGTGTTTGAAGGAATTAAATAATTGTAGTTTCTCCGACTTAGTTGTATATTATATATAAAATTTGAGTGGGTTTCGAAGGAATTTTAATTGTAGAGGTATTTGGCAAAGGTGAAATGTAAATTTAACAAATGTTGATATAATAAAGAAGATAAAAGACAGTTTTGTATTTGAACCATGGGTGCGTATGATTATTATTAATTGTTTGATGTTTGCAAAGACTGGACCATAACTTTGGCTGTAACCAACCGATTTGCAAAGTTGTAGTAAGCTTTAGAATATCAAGTATTGGCCTTGCAATATTCGATTAGATTTATTTCAGATTATAGATAGGTTATAATATATATCAAGGAATAAATTGCAATCACAGTGAAACAATTTTAGCAATTTGGTCTTATTTTGTGTATAATTTTAATATAATATTTTGATTGCAAGGACATTTGCTTTACAATACAGGGTGAAATTTTCAAAAAAATTATTGCATTGCTAAATATATAGGGTAATTTTCATCTTTGACCACTGGTGCGTATGACTATTTTTAATTATTGGGTATCAACTAAGAAATCGGCATAACTTTGAACATAATGAACCGATTTGGAAAATTTTTGCGAGATTTCAAAGATCGCAAAATTCGTAAGAGATTGTTTTATATTGCAAGAATAAATGTTTCAAACAATTTAAGCAATTTTTGTGTTTAAGTCTTTATTGTATAAAATACGGCAATTTTGGCGTTTTGCCCCAAGATTTAAATTGCAAGCATTTTGAAGATCTATTGCAAATTTCTCTAAAAAATTATTGTCTTACCGAAGATATAAGATTATTTTTGATTTTGATCATTATAATATAAATAGATTATAATATATTACAAGGACTACATTGTAATTACAGTGAAACTATTTTAGTTTTTTGGTCCTTTTTGTGCGATTTTTGTGTGATTTTTATTGCATAGGCAATTTTTTTACAATCCATGGTAAAAATGTCAAAAAATGTATACATTACTGAAGATTAAAGTAATTTTAAATTTGGCAAGAAATTTACCACAAGTTTCAATGTAATACACCGGAGATTTAAATTGCAAACACAAACATGTGAAAAACGAATATAATTTTTCTGAAAACATTACTGAAGATATAAGGTTATTTTGCAACTTGGATCACTGATGCGTATGATTACTACTAATTATTGGGTATTAACAAGGATTTGCCATAGCTTAGATTGCAGTATACCGATTTGGAAATTTCCAACGGGCTTTCGAAGATCGAAAAATTGACTCGCAATATACAATTATATTACGTAGGAATTATAGGGAAATTATATTATATTACAAAGACTAAATTCCAAATAAAATTAAGCAATTTTGGCTTATTGGACTTAATTGCGTAAAAAAGGAAAATTCTTGTTCTTTTTCTATAAGATTTTAAATACAAAGACCATAGTTTGACAATCTGATGTATAATTCAGCGAAACTGTGTTGCATTGCTGAAAAAATAGCTATTTTCGACTTTGGCCACTAGTGCGTATGACTATTATTAATTATTGGGTATTAACAAAGAATTGGCCATAACTTTGGATGTAATAAATTGATTTCGGAAATTGTAAAGGAATTTTAAAGGTCACATAATGTGCTTAAAATATAATATTAGGTTAGAAACGTTTATGACGTATTGAATTAACTAAATATATACAATTAAAAAAGATTTTAAAAATTCTCGTCTTTTGGGTTTGAAAAGAATTAAAAAGTTATATAAAAATCTATCTTTTGAGAGTTACTACATTTATTTTAGCACTCTCGGAATACTCAATCCAGACTATGGAAGATGTATAAGCTTTGTCATTCTGTTTAAAACTCCTCGAAATATTCATGTCAGACGCAACAAATTTTATATATTCTTTATCAGCGTACAGTTCTTAGTCGATCTAGCGTTGACCGTCTGTGAGTCTGTTGTAACCACAAATGTTTCAAATTTCGTATTTAAAGTTCATAATGTGTACCACAACCTAAAACAAAGAATAGCGTTTGCAGGCCCACGTCTTTGCCCCCATATAACTATACCTCTCTACATTCGGTATTTCGATGATATTATGAATGGTTTCAAATTTTGTATTTAAAATTCATAATAGGTACTACAGCTTATAATAAAATGCAGGTCCACGTCTTCGTATAGGTCCCATATAACATCCCTATATTTGGTTTTTTGATGATTTTAGCGATGTTATTTACCGGATTTTTTTAAAATTTCGTAGTTGAAGTTCGTGATGGGTACTGCAATCCATGACAACAAATTGTATATTCAGGTCCATGTCTTCGCATAGCCCTCATATAAGATTTTTTTTTTAAAGATTCGAAAGTTTTCAAATTCTAGGGTATAAAAATTTTACTTGACGTTTTATAGGCTCTGGGGATGCCCCACATCTGTAAGGTTATAGGGATGACCAAAATTGAATTAAAAAATCCAAGTTTTTTTGGATCTAGTGATGCTCAAAAATTTCGTCTGCAAAGTCACGTTTTCTGAGCTCTAGTAATGCTCAACGTTGTATGTTAAAACTCACGTTTTCTGGACTATAGAAATGCTCAAAAAATTAAAAATCCACGTCGTGGGGATCTTGGAACATTCAATTTTTCTTAAACCCAAATTTTCTGTATTCTAAAGGCACCTTTCTAGACCTTTCTTTCAGGGTTCAAGTGATGTTCAAAAATTTATTTAAAAATCCACGTTTCTAGAAACAGGTGATGTTCAAATTTTTCTTTAAAAAACCCCGTTTCTGGGGACTAGTGATGTTCAAATTTTTTTTTTAAAATCCACGTTTCTAGGAACAGGTGGTGTTCAAATTTTTTCTTTGAAAAACCCCGTTTTTTTGGGGACTAGTGATGTTCAAAAATTTTTTTAAAAATCCACGTTTCTAGGAACAGGTGATGTTCAAATTTTTCTTTTCTTTCTGGGGACTAGTGATGTTCAATTTGTTTTAAAAATCCACGTTTCTAGGGACTAGCGATGTTCGAAAATTAATTTAAAAATCCACGTTTCTGGAAACTGGTGAATCTCAAGATTTTCTTTTAAAAATCCACGTTTCTGGGAACTGGTGATGTTCAAAAATTTATTTGAAAATCCACGTTTCTGGGAACTGGTGAAGCTCAAGATTTTCTTTTAAAAATCCACGTTTCTGGGAACTGGTGATGTTCAAAAATTTATTTAAGACTCCACGTTTCTGGGAACTGGTGAAGCTTAAGATTTTCTTTTAAAATTCCACGTTTCTGGGAACTGGTGATGTTCAAAAATTTATTTAAAAATCCACGTTTCTGGGAACTGGTGAAGCTCAAGATTTTCCTTTAAAAATCCACGTTTCTGGGAACTGTGGATGTTCAAAAATTTATTTAAAAATCCACGTTTCTGGGAACTGTGGATGTTCAAAAATTTATTTAAAAATCCACGTTTCTGGGAACTGTGGATGTTCAAAAATTTATTTAAAAATCCACGTTTCTGGGAACTGTGGATGTTCAAAAATTTATTTAAAAATCCACGTTTCTGGGAACTGGTGAAGCTCAAGATTTTCTTTTAAAAATCCACGTTTCTGGGAACTGGTGATGTTCAAAAATTTATTTAAAAATCCACGTTTCTGGGAACTGGTGAAGCTCAAGATTTTCTTTTAAAAATCCACGTTTCTGGGAACTGGTGATGTTCAAAAATTTATTTAAAAATTCACGTTTCTGGGAACTGGTGAAGCTCAAGATTTTCTTTTAAAAATCCACGTTTCTGGGAACTGGTGATGTTCAAAAATTTATTTAAAAATTCACGTTTCTGGGAACTGGTGAAGCTCAAGATTTTCTTTTAAAAATCCACGTTTCTGGGAACTGGTGATGTTCAAAAATTTATTTAAAAATCCACGTTTCTGGGAACTGGTGAAGCTCAAGATTTTCTTTTAAAAATCCACGTTTCTGGGTACTGGTGATGTTCAAAAATTTATTTAAAAATCCACGTATCTGGGAACTGGTGATGTTCAAAAATTTATTTAAAAATCCACGTTTCTGGGTACTGGTGATGTTCAAAATTTTCTTTTAAAAGTCCACTTTTCTGGGAACTGGTTATGTTCAAAATTTTCTTTTAAAAATCCACGTTTTCTGGGGAGTAGTGATGCTCAAAAGTGTCTTTATTGAAGATCCACGCTCAAGGGAAGACTTTTCTAGACTCTTGTGATTCTCAAACATTTATTTTAAAAATCCACATATTCTGGAAATTGGTGATGCTCAAAAGTTTCTGTTAAAAAATCCACGTTTTCGGGGCACTGGGAATGCTAAAATATGTATTTTAAGAGTCCACATTTTTGGGCTACAGAAATGTTCAAAAATGTATTTTAAACATCCACGTTTTCTGGACTCTTGTGATGCTGAAAAATTTATTTAAAAAATCCTCGTTTCCTGGGCTCAAAAATTTCTTCTGGTGTCTGGAATTCTTTTCTGGAGATGACAAAAAAAAAAAAAAAAAAAAAAATTCCATGTTCTTCGCTGTCTCAAAAAATATTTAAAATCCAATCTAATTACTTTTATAATCAAACCTAGTTACTGCAAAAACAAATGTCCAACAAATTCCCAACAACTACAAACATTTTCCGCTAAAGAAATCCCATTCGATAAAACAACATGACAATATGTTGTTAGATCGTCTTGAAACTAAATAGAAATATATTCAGTCAAAACTTTCACAACATGTGGTGTTTTGAGAAGAAAACAAAATATACATTTATAAAGAAACATGCTGTAACAAGACTAACATCAATTTGAAAATGATCCACATGCTTGGCCGGGCCATAGAGCCAGCCATTTGTGGTCACACCAAGTGGTTGCACAGCATGCAACCCACCAAGCAACCGACTAGTTAACCATATAGTGTTTCACTGAAATTATATAAAACATGGCAGCATGACACCAACTGCAACAACAACATACAGCTGGGAGGAAATAAAAAAACAACAACTAAAACAAAAAGAAAAGTTTACAAAGTGAAAGAGTGAATGGATGGTGCTCTGGTTGCTGGCAAAATGTATGAAGGGTGGAAATTATTATTTAGAGCAAATATTTGTTCAAACTAAAAAAAGCGAGTGAAAAATAATAATAATAAAATAAATAACATTTCAAAGCACGTATTAAATTCAATGAAAAAGTTTTGCTGTTAGTTTTTTTCACCCCCCCTTTTCAGGGTCGTTATAACAATATATTGTGCAGAAATTTCGCTATATATAGGTATGGGTGTAAAGGAAGCCAAAAATTGTATAAAGAAAAAGTTGGAAATATTTGAGGATGACTGTTATTTCATCACATAGAGAATCTTAACCATTTTCTCTTTATGATAAAATGATAAAAGAGGACACACGAAAAATGACGAATTGTATGGGGTTAACATGGCCCAACTAATACCACCACTACAACAAATATTTTATATAAACCTAAGAGAGTTTAAAAATGAAACTTTATAGCCTTGATAGTCCTTGAAAGATATTCTTTAAAAATTCAAGCTTATAGTTAGCTTAGTGATTGAAAAAATATAATTCAACTATTCGCGCTTTTGTATATTTTCGTCTTAAAAATTATTCTTCAAAAAACAACCCTTAGAGATTTTGCGGCACTTGCAAATATTTCCTTTAAAAATCCACGTTCATAAAAAATATTCTATGGTAATACATTAACATATATTTTTTCAACAATTGGTCGCCACTTTAAATACTTTATTCTATCTTATTCAAAATACGATATTTTTGGGCAGAAACCTTCAAAATAGATACGAAGATGTAAGACTTAGGGCCTTTAGTTTTTTTTTTTTTTTTAATTAAAAATATTCCTTAAAAAGCTACACATACAGTTTTGACTGTCCTTGCAAATACATCATTTAAAGATCGAAGGTTATAAATTTGTTGATCCTTGAAAAAATATTCTTTTGGGATACTCGCTTATCGCTTTTAAAAGAAACAACTGAATATAGATTTTTTAACAATTGGGCGCCACTGTCAATACTTATTCTGTTTTATTCAAAATATGATATTCACTATTATAATTACTTTTATGATTTAACAAACATAATTTAATATCCGCCCTTTTAGTTCTTTTAGTCCTTTAAAATTATTTTTAAAAAAGCCAACCTTACAGCATTGACGGTCCTTGCAAATATATCCTTTAAAAATGCCTTTAAAAAAATATTGGCCCTTGAAAAAAATATTGTGTAATGTACTCGATTATCCCTTTAAAAACTAAACTGAACAGACATTTTTTTAACAATTGGGCTTTAAATACTTTATTTTATCTTTTTCAAAATACGATATTTTTGGGTAGAAACCTTCAAGATAAAGATTAAGATGTAAATCGTAATTTGAGATGTAAATCGTAATTTGATAATTGATTTGAATTATAAAGATCGAACTGTAAAAATTTTAAAAAATGTTTAATTTTCCCCCTATCCTATTTTTAATTAAAAACGGAAAACTGTTTTAAGTTCGATTGTGCCGAACTTTTAAGTACCCTTCACCTTGAGGTACAGAAAACCTTTAAAAAACAATGGTAAGGAATATTGGTTGCTCTCCAATTCTTGCCAGTGAAATCGAAAATTTGTAATAAAAGTACCAAATATTCAGAAGTAGCGCTATGTGAGCGGTATAAGAAATATTTAGTCTTTTCCAGCAGTTTTCTGTCACAAAAGGCAGAACCTATTACAAAGTCCACATACAGAATTGTAAACGATCCCACTGAAAAAGGTTATGTGGGGTCGTAATGAAACCTGCATACTGACAAATGTCAAGATTAGAACTGTATCAGAAAGCTAGAAACTCTATCCAAGAAATAAAGGCGAGTCTTCTTCAGAGTATCCATAATATTTGACAAGTTACTTAGAATTGCAAATAAAATGGCTTCATATAAATTCAAATTATCAAGTTCCGATACAAAATCTCCGAAAACAAATCTGTCGCCCAATGGGCACCACTGCAATATACTTAAAACAATCTAGATTTAAAAAATATTTAAATTTGTTCAAAAACTTAATTTGCTCGAAAACCAGTGTCTTGTAATTTTTATACACCCCACCATAGTATGGAGGGTATATTAAGTTTGTTTTCCGTTTGTAACACCTCGAAATATACATTTTAGACCCCACAAAGTATATATATATTCTTGCTCAGCATAAAATTCTATATCGATTTAGCGATCCGTCCGTCCGTCTATCAGTCTGTGGAAATCATATTAAATGTATATTATGTCCTGCAGACATTGAAAATGGGTCATGTAGGTCCACGTTTTAGTATAGCCCATATAACCATATAACGGTATCTCCCGATATTCGGTTTTTTGATGATTTTAGCGACATTACTCACCGGAATTCTTTCAAATTTGGTATTTGAAGTTCGTAATGTATACTGCAGCCTACGACAGAAAATTGTCTATGCAGGTCCACGTCTTCGTATACCCCCCATATAACGGTACACCCCAATATTCGGTGTTTTGATGATTTTAGCGACATTATTTACCGGAATCGTTTCAATTTGGTATTTGAAGTTCGTAATGGATACTACTGCCTAAGACAGAAAATTGTGCGTGTAGGTCCACATTTTGGTATAGCCCCCATATAATAGTTTCGCATTTGAATATTGCAATGGCTTAAGACAAAAGTTGCCTATGCAGGTTCACGTCGTCGTTTAAACACTAATAGGTTGGCTACATTTGGTATTTTAAAGATTTTAACAGAATTTTTAACGGATTTTTTTTTTTGAAAATTGGCAATTTCGTTCCATATGGTGGAGGCTATTGAAAGTTCGGCCCAGCCGAACTTATAGTTTTATTACTTGTTTTTTTTCTAAAATCTTGTATTTATATTTTTCCAAGGATCTTATTTTTTATATAGAGATTTCCAAGTTCTGACCTAAAATATCTCCGAAAATAAATGTGGCACTCATAAATGTCCATAATATCGAAACGAAACAATTTAAAAATGTATTAAATCTGTAATAACAGTTTTTTATATATTAAATATAGATATAGGTTAGGTTCGGTTGAATATTGATGCGAGTCTGAGTCGCCACAAGTTCTAATGGACCTACACATAAGCCTAAAATACGGTATGTTATGCTCTCTATTGCTTCACCCACGGAATCTTTGGGTACTTCCCTATGATATTGATATTCCATAGATTGTGTGTGTATTTTTTCCCAAACTTTAAAATCTGATCGAACTACCTATAAGGCATATTCTAGATTTATGTCCCTTAAACTTCTGGCATATTTCCTTACCTTGTCCCTTTGTAACCTGGTACCCATACGATTTATACTGATCATTTTAGAGAATAGTTTTGAATCGCCGTTATGCAATTCAATCCGTTATTAACTGTATTGGCTGTTTTTGTCCTGATGGCGAATTCACTATCCATTAGGATATTTATGGTAGTTGGTCTAGTGTCAGCACTACGCCAGTTTATAGCATCTGTGATTGCTTGGATTTCCGCCTGCAGAACCGTAGTGTGGTTCGGTAGGCGGAGAGAGATTTCGGTCTACAGAGTTTCTCTCCGAACTTTTAGTAGTTTGTGAAACTGCTGTTTCCGGATGGCATACCCACTATGTATCAATTGTTCCACAGGTCTCTGACCCGGATTAGTGTTTCGCACAGTTTAACTAATTTATTTTCTGATACTCTTTTAGAAATGGTTTCATTTATTGAGTGTCCTATGGTGACCTGAATAACTGTTTGATGATATGTTGTGTGACCTTTATTGACCCACTCGTCTGGGTTTAGAGTTGTATGCTATAATCTGGACCGATTCGGGTCTTCTGCAGAATTTGGATTTTTCTCTCAAAAGTATTAAAATATCGTTGCCATATTTGGCTATGAAAACTACTCTGTTCCTGTCAGACTTTGGGCGTGTACGTAAAAGGCTCTTCTTCTGCCACAGTTTCTACTTCTTCCGATGTTTCCCCATATGCAAAACACTCGGTTGGAAATGGGTGTTCATTAAAAGCCACAGCATTTCTTCAGAAGTTTCCTTTCTGTTGCCCGTTTTTTCATCCATTTCTTGGTTTGTGAATGGATGGTGGCTGTGAGTTGCCAAGCATTGCGTTTCTATTTATTCAAGGATATAACTTTTAAAAATTCGACTCAAAATCGATGAAAAACGTTAGAACACGTTGGCAACAGGTTAAAATTTGGTCAGGCAGTTAGAATACCTTGTAACCGTATTTATATTCCCTTTGCGATATTTACCTGATAACTTAGAATAATAGATCAAAGATATTGCTAAACCGAAAGATCTAAACAAGATTATATATACTACATTGTAGAGTCCTGGTCAGAAAATTTAAGAACTGAATACATCATGCAGATTTCCTCTCCGGATATCGGAAGCTCACATGTGTTGATTATACTTGGATAAAATCTATGAGGCATGCACCCAGAAATCATATGCGATTTTATTACTATATGGTTCAAACTAAGGCCTCTATCGGTCTACTTGCCTATGAAAAATTTGTTCACCGCACTTGCCCATTGACTTCTCTTTAATTTATTCACTTCTGTTTTTGATTGGTTATTAAGAAATATTATGATCATATTCTTCAAGCGAAAACCCCAGCTTGCAGTATTTTAAAGTGAAAATATCTTTCCATATTTTCCCTCACTTGCCATAAAAACACATAAACCCCACAAATGCACTTATTGACTGCACGTTTTCTTCAGCTTCGAAGTGTTTTTAAGGACTTTAGCGTGAAGACATAAAATAAAGAAATGCAATTTTTTATTGTCTTAAATAACAACAACATGACACATTGCTATCGCATCCTGTCATACTCATACTTGTATCTATCTCTCTACACATATATCTGTCTTTTCGTCTGCAGAACTCAACGTTATCGCCCTAGTGGCATCTACTTGTAGGATGATGTGTTACAATTGTGTGAGTCTTTGGTATTTATGTTTTTTTCTATGGTACTTATATCTATTTCGATATGAAGGGAGGTTGTATTTCATGATTGATTTGGTCCATATGTTTGGAACTTAATATTTTTAATTTGTTTTCGATGGTAGTAAAGTAGCAGGTTTTTGGATTATAAATTGACGGCTTCATAAACTCAATTAGAGACATAGGAACGAAAATTTATTCTGAGCACAGGAAGACAATTTTTTTATAAAAAGGAAAGAAAGGCAAATGTCGGACAGGGCAGACTTTATGATACCCTACACCACATTGCATATTTTGTAGAGCTACCCGTAAGAAAAACCCGTTTTTATGGGGAGTTTATGAGAATAAAATCCAACCTCCTCTGAATCGATGAATCTGGATCGATATTGAGTTGATATTACATTTTTAGGCACAATAAACATAAAATCGTATGGAGATACATGCGGAGGTTACATTCGAATCTGAACCGATCTCTATAAAATTTAGCAAAGTTAAATCTATACTGTATCTGATAGATGGCATCAAATATCGTATTTCTGGAGTGCATTTTACGCCTGTGAGGGACTTAAATACAAAATCGGATGAAACATATATGTTGGACCTATAGCTATACCAAAATCGATTTTTATCAAATTTGATACACCTTCTTCCAGGCTGAATTCGTTTGTATGTGCCAATATCCATTCAATTTGGGCTTGTATTAACCATTTTGTGCCCAATAAACTTGAAATCGAGTAAAGATATATATGGAAGCTATATCCAAATCTGGTATATACGCAAATTTTCCTATTTAGGCTAATATTTGGTACACAATGTAAGGAAAATAGGGCGAACTATATCTAAATTTTGACCAATTATCTCCAATGCTAATATGGTTCGTCCTTCAGTCAAACAACTGATTTGTAAAGTATTTAATCGCATAGTTCTTTGTTTACAAAAATACATTTTATACCCTCAGACATATGGCTAGAGAAGGTATAGATATTACACCCTAAGTCTCTTTGAACCAAATCCGTTTCAGGGCATTTGGAGTCAATATAACGACGTCCGTGCTTCCCTCTGTCTATCTCTCGAGGGGAGTATTCGATTTCCTCCAACCTTGGATAATATAATTGTCAAACTTAGATCGAGTTCGGAGATGGCAATATCAGTCCCCTCCTTAAAAAAAAGTATTTTACTGCGTAGAAAGAGAAAGGATAATCCAATTTTACTCCAACATTGTAAATACTAATATTTGCATCAGGTGCAAAAATTGACAATATTGGTCCACTCCATCCTCTCCCATAAAGGATCAAAATGTTTAATAATTATTACTCTTATAACATGTGATTTAAGATTCCGATTGCCTTCAAATAACACATATCACAATATTTTCATAAACCCAATGTCTGGTGTGAAGATGAAATATATCGGTCTACCCCTTCTGGTATCTCCCACACAATGGGACAAAATGTTGAATAACCAAAACGATTTTTCTTCACGTTTCACACATCTCATTATTTCTACTAACAAAAGATCTGCTGTGAAGATGGTATATATGGGTCCACTCATTCTGGTACCTTCCCCACAAAGGTTGAAAATTTTGAATATCCATGAAGCTCATAAAACGCGAAATTAACATCCGATTCCATTCAGACTTGGCACATCGCAATATTTATATCTGCTATAAATAAGGTAGGATCAACCTGAATATCGTTGTTACGGAGTGCATATTACGGCTGTGGGTAACAAATACAACAAATCGGATGAACAATATTTATGGGAGCTATAGCTATATCTAAACCGATCTTCACCAAATTTGACATACTAGCTTCTAGACTCAATTCGATCGTAGGTGCCAAATTCCATCCCATTTTGGACAAATATTAGACGTTTGGTGCACAATAAAAGGTAAATCGGACGAAGTTATATATGGGAGCTATATCCAAATCGGAACCGATCTCTATAAAATTTAGCAAATGTATTTCTGGGCTGTATTTGATATATTTCCCTGAATATCGTTGTTAAGGAGCGCATATTACGGCTGTTGTTCATCCGATTTGTTGTATTTGTGTGACAAATACAACAAATCGGCTGAACAATATATATGGGAACTATAGCTATATCTGAACCGATCTTCACCAAATTTGACATACTAGCTTCTAGACTCAATTCGGTCGTAAGTGCCAAATTCCATCCCATTTGACGTTTGGTGCACAATTAAAGGTATTAGACGTTTGGTGCACAATTAAATCGGACGAAGTTATATGTGGGAGCTATATCCAAATCGGAACCGATCTCGATAAAATTTAGCAAATGTATTTCTGAGCTGTATTTGCTATATTTCCTCAAATATTGTTGTTACAGAGTGCATATTACGGTTGCGGAGGACAAAAATAACAAATCGGATGAAAAATAGCTATATCTGAACCGATTTCGATCAAATTAAGCATACTTATTTTCAGGCCTAATTTGGTTGTATGTGCAAAATTCCATATTATTCGGGCTGATATTACACGTTTGGTGCACGATAAAAGATAATTCGGACGAAGATATATATGGGAGCTATATCTAAATTTTGACCGATTATCTCCAATTTCAATAGGGTTCGTCCTTGAGCCAAACAAATGATTTGTGCAAAATTTCATCTGGATAGGGCAATAAATGTTTACAAAAATACATAGACAGACGGACGGGCATGCATAAATCGACTCAGAATGTGATTCTATGCAGATCATCAAAAGGAACTATGGGTCTATCTCGTTTCCTTTTGCCTGTTACAAACAAATGCACAAAGACATAATACCCTTACCACCTTGTGGTGTAGGGTATAAAAATTTAAATCCACAGAACGTTAAATCGATATCTGGTACTTTTTTAGGGCCTTTTGTTTTGAATTTTTCGAAACATCCTCATATCTCTAGTGGTGTAGTGCATTACAAGACTCGCCCTACTGCACTCATATTTCCACATATTTTCCCTATTTATTTTAAGTTAAGTAGTCTGTTTTCCTAAAGAGAGTCTGCTTTAAATGTAAGTGTCACACATTTCACACACTAACACATTTCCCATACGAGTGTTGCTGCAAGTCAGAATTTTGAACTATTTTTTTGTCTTCTGTTCGCTTTGTATTAGCTTTTTTTTGCAGAGACACAACAACGCTGGAGGACAACACCACCATCAAGTGTATAAAACAATCCATAAACATGTCAAGAAGATTGTTACGTTTTTAACATTTCATAGTACGTGCTATAATCTTTTGAGATGTATGAGATGTATGTACGTTTGTATGTTTGTAATGTTATGCATGTTTCATTCATTCTTTTTCGTCTTTCTTTCAAATGTCACATTGTGTGTGTGTGCGTTTTAAGTAACATTTTTTACAAATCGTTTAAGATGAATTTTCATTTTCTTGATTTCTTTCTTCTTTGTCTTAAGGCCAATGAAACGGAAGATTTGAAATTTTTCTTTTACCTTTCCTTGTAGGTGTTAGATAAAAGGTCTTCAATTTTGAAGTAGATAGACATTTGTTTTGCTTAAACGGCAATTTTTCTTCTGTGCGAGGGAATGGCGAGGCGGCATCAAAAAGATTTTTCGATGTCATTAATATTCATCGTATGCCACAAAGTATGATTGCCACTTTTTGCGGCTTGCTGCTGACAGTTTCGTTTCAGGTTTGAGTGTCCGGTAATTAATATTATCTCAATTTAATGCTCTTTGGCTAATGCAAATGTATTTGTCTCACTTAGTGTGAGAAAGGTCGTTTTTTTAATTTTCTGGCAGATTGAGAAAATGCAAGGTATTCTACTTACAGATAATTTTAAAAGTATCTGTCAGCTCGCCAGCAGTTATAAAATATTACTTTTGTGGGGAAGGTACTATTAAAAATGGACCTATTTTCACACCTGATTTTATATTGAACTAAATACTGATTTTTGGCAACTTTAAGCAATATCGGACACCAAACCTCAAAATATTAGTCAGAGAGGCCGCAAAGTAAATGTATGAATGATAAGAATAAAATTCAATGTTGATGTAGTTATATCGCCTATAAGTCCGTCTCTTTAAATCACTATACAGCTTTGTAATTTTGCACAGGCAGCGATATAATTTTTTAGATGTTTGAGATCGGAATTTGAAAATCTAATATGTAGGCTCAGCATTATGTATCTACCTCTAATGCGGTCTCTCCTAATTTTCGGTATTTTAGAGGTATTGATCCCAATTTTCCAGCAAATCAATTGTAATTCTACATTCCGAATTCTCAGGGGTCATGTTTCTTCTTCAATAAAAATATTCAATCTAGGTCCACTTTTTTCGGCATTTTGATTGTATCTGCCTCAATTTTCAACAAAAAAAATAATTTTGCTATTTTCAGTGGATTGATCAACTCTTTGTAAAAATATTACACTTAAGATATCTTTTTGGTATCCAATACAGCTACAAAAATTGAATAAAGATATATTTCTCCTATATAGTGGAACTTCCGCATATTCCCGATACACGCAGTGTTAATTGAAATATTGTAATGTCAGAAGCTGGAGGAACATTCAAAAAATATTTCACATTTTCTAAGAGTTATTATTTACAATTTTCATACTTTTTGCGGGAGATAGCATAAGGCATTGGTCGGACGTGAATCTGATATAAATGGTATGAAGTGCAAAGCCCTAACCAAATTGTATCTACCCAACGACTAATACGAATGTATTAATTTTGTTGAAAAATTTGGTCTTCAATGGAAGGTGGTCCGTTGCACCTTCGAACTAAAGCTCAATTTAACAAAAAACTAGGTTAAAAAGTATCAGTGGGTTTTCCGACAGATATACACACTTAGCGTTAAATATTTATTTATGACTAAATACCCGAGCCAAGAAAATAAAACAAGTAAAAAAGCTGTAAGTTCCGCCGGGCCGAACTTTGAATACCCTCCACCATTTGGTACAAATTTAACAATTTTCAGCCGTATATTAGAGTCTATACGACGACGTGGACCTGCATAGGCAAATATTGTCACAAGATATTACAATATTCAAATGCGAAACTTGAAAGAAAAAAATCTGTTTATAATGTAGCTAAAATCATCAAAATACCGAATATAGGGAGGTACCGTGGTGATTATAAAACGTAGATCTGCACAGACAATTTTCTGCCATAGGCTGTAGCATTCATTACGAACTTGAAATGTCAAATTTGAAACAATTCCGGTAAATAATATTGGCTAAAATCATCAAAATACCGAAAACCGTTTAATGGGGGCTATATGAAGACGTGCACCTACATGGCCCATTTTCTGTTTTATGCTGTAGTATCTATAACAAACTTCAAATACCAAATTTAAAAAAATTCCGGTGAAAAATGTCGCTAAAATAATCAAAATGCCGAATATCGGGGGGTACCGTTATATGGGGGCTAAACGAAGACGTGGACCTGCACAGACAATTTTCTGCCTTATACTGTAGTATTCCTTACGAACTTGAAATGTCAAATTTGAAACAGTTCCGGTGAATAATGTCGCTAAAATCATCAAACTACCGAATATCGGGAGGTACCGTTATATGGGGGCTATACCAAAACGTGGACCTACATGGCCCATTTTCAATACCAAAAGTCGTGCAGATATAGTACACAATTGAGTAAAATTTTATCAACCTACTTCATTTCGTTCGGAAGCTAGATTGATTTCCACAGACGGATAGACGGACGGACATTGATAAATCGACATATAATATTATGCTGATCAAGAATATATATACTTTGTGGGGTCTAAAATGTATATTTCGAGGTGTTACATACGGAATGACAAACATAATATACCCTCTATACTATGGTGGAGGGTATACAAAAAATTAGAATCATATGGTAGCATAACCCTACCTTGATTTTTTTGTACTATGCTCAATATTATTTTAGTAAATATATTTCGGAAATATTTTCGCGTTTTAATGAGAGTTAAAAAGCATTTTGGTGAGAATTATCCAGAAAAAAATTTTATTCGTGATGGAATTCAAGCGTGATAGTGTGATTTCTTTATATATGGCTGGAAAACCACAAGAGGCTATCGTTAGAGCACTCCAGCATTTAAATGTGAATAAATCGTTTTGTGTCTCGTACCATCGCTCGTTACCGCGATACTGGTAGCGTAGCCCGACGTCAAGAAAGAAAGAAAACAGCAACATCAGCAGAAATGGTTCGAAAATTAAAAAAGCGACTTGATCGAAACCCACATCGCAGTGGCCGAAAAATGGCTCGTGAGCTGAACATATCGCAATATTCCATTCGCCATTGAAATTCCAAAAAGTGCAAGAACTTACACCGCAACAGAAAGAAAATAGACTCGAAAGAGGTAAAGAGTTGTTTCGCTTGGCCGAAAGTGGTGAACTGCCGAATTAGTTTTTCTCCGATGAGAAAACATTTGTTGTCCAGCAGTTTGTTAACAAACAAACTGATCGTGTTTACTTGTCAAAGAGGTCAGCTTAAAATGTGCACCTTCGTTTGGCCACCAGAACTCAAGCGCCAGCCATGGGGATGGTGTGGGCCGCCATAACAGCTGATGGTCGCTCTCCGCTCGGAGTAATCGACCGTGACATCAGAATAAATGAAGAATATATTCTGGAGGGTGTATTAAAGCCTTGGGCATGCAAACATTTTGGCCGCAGACCTTGGACATTCCAACATGACTCAGCAATATCGCACTCAGCACGCGCCACCCAAGAATGGTTACAAAATGAGTTTTCTCTCTTCATTTCCAGCGCACAATGGCCACCAAAATCTCCGGATATCAATCCGTTGCACTATTGTGTCTGGAGTATTTTGAAAAGCAAGGTTGGCATTTAAAAATACCAAAGTGTTGATCATCCCAAGCAAGAGCTTCGTCGGGAATGGGCCATAATACCGTAGAGCAACTTTCGGGTACCGTGTGACAGATTCTTCGGCCGTTTGAAGGCCATAATTCGTGCCAAAGGTGACCAATTCGATCAAATGTAAACTTATTATAAAATTTGATACTATTTCCGACATTTTTGCTTTCATTAAATACAATTTAAAACTAGTTAAAAAGTATCAGTCGGTATTGCCGACAGATATATACACTCAGCCTACGTTAGATTATTTAAATATATTTTGGATAGTGTTACGATTATTCAAACGTTTGACCCTCTATGCAGCAGGCTCCGAAGGATTGGGTCAATATTGTCCATTTCGTATCGGACCCAAAAATATGATATAAATATTGCGACGTTCCTGGTATGAATTATATCGACTTACACCTTCACCTTATATAAAAAATTTAATAATTTTAGAAATTGTTAAAATGTACGTGATGTACCAGATATAGTCTATCGAAATATTCCATTTTATATTTCAAAAATATTGAGCGATATATTGGGAAAGGATATTTATATCCAATTTTATGCGAAATCATAAATTCCGATAAATTTCATATTCATATCAGGCTTCTTATTGAGAGAAATATTTGGGCATATCAATTAGTAAAGAATTGCTAAAAGTGCCAGAAAGGGTTCGAAGACATATATAAACTTCACGACAAATCTTGTGTTAGCAAAAATTTTGGTATGTTTGAAATTTGCAGAGAGTTGGATGCTTATTTCGCTTTATTTGAGCGTTTTGTTTTTCAAAATCTTGAACCCTATGTATGGGTACCGATCTATACCATCTTTATAAAAGATCTTGTGTTGATAGAAATATACAGATGTGCCAAGTCTAAATAGAGTCGGATGTAAATTTCGACATCCTTACATCACAATTCATAAGAGTTATAATTATTTAAAATTTTGACCCTTTGTGGTGGAGGTACTTGATTGAGTGGACCGATATTGTCTATTTCCACACCGGACCTAGCACTTACGCAAATATTAGGATTCGCAAAATGCGAGCAAAATCGAATCATCCTTTCTCTTTCTGTGCAGAAAATATATTTTTTGCAAATTTCGACCTTTTGTGGGGGAGGTACTTGATGGCGTTGACCGATATTGTTCATTTTTGCACCTGACCTTGCGCTATTGCAAATATTAGGATTTGCAAAGATGGGGCAAAAACGGATCATTATTTCTCTTTCTGTGCAGAAAATGTATTTTTTTGCAAATCTCGACCTTTTGTGGGGGAGGTACCAGATGGAGTGAACTGATGTATTTTACCTTCACACCATACCTTGGGTTAATAACAATATTGTGATGTGTGAAATTTGAAGACAATCGGACTCTTAATTCACATTTTATAAGAATTGTTATTATTCAAAATTTTGACCCTTTGTGGGGGAGGTACTTGATAGAGTGGACCGAAATTGCCCATTTTCGCACTTGACCTAGCACTGACAAAAATATTAGGATTCGCAAAGTTGGAGCAAAATCGGATCGTCCTTTCTCTTTCTGTGCAGAAAATATTTTTTTGGAAATTTCGACCTTTTGTGGGGGATGTACCAGAAAGAGTGGACCGATATTGCGCATCTCCGAACTTGAACTAAGTTTGACAAAAATATAACGATGTACAAAGTTTGAACCAAATCGGGTACTCCCTTCGAGAGTTATCGTGCGCACCAGCTAGCCACACAGACAGACAGACGGACGGACGGACATTGCTAGACCGACTCAAAATGTCTTGAAACGGATTTGGTCCAAAGAGAACCTAGGGTCTAAAACAGTTATTTCGACTAGCAACGTTCTGACCGTATCAAATGATATATACTCTCTGTAGCCATATGGCTGAGGGTATAAAAAAAGGATGGCGTTCGACTTTGCTGCATTTTTTTTATCTCACCTTGTATATGGGAGCTATGTTTAGAAAAAAACATTAATGTAGCTTTAGAGGATATAAAATATCTCATTCCAAATATTAGGAATAAATTAAGATAAAGAGGTTGATCGGCTGAAACCAAAATAGGGGAACTGTTGTTATATCTGAAACGATATTCTTAAAATGTTGCAGACTCAGTTCTATCCAAAATTCTCATGTCAAAAAATTCGTCTGTTTGGCATGTATTACATATATGGTGGTGGAACCATATCTAATTATTTGTCGATTATCACAATAAAATTCGTTTTTAGGCGGATTTTTCGAAAACCCGATTACAAATACTTAACTACGAAGAACATTTAAATCGCTACAAATTTGTTGGAGGGCATATGCAGAAGTACCATTACCGCAAAATTAGTTTTTTTTTGGAGTCGGAGATGGAGTCTTGAAAAAGAAAATGGACTGTAATCGCATATTTTTAATCAAAAATGGCTGGATTCGGAGTTGTAGTCCAATCAAAAATGATTCTACTCTGATATTATGGCCTGGACACTAATATATCCGAATAAGGACGAAATTTTCCAGTCTAGCTCAGTACCTCTTAATTAAAATTCCTTTGCATTTCGACCATAACTTAATTAGTGTCTGCTGTTTTTTATAAAGTTACCCCTTCAACCGATACTGTTTTGTGTAAAGTACCCCTCGGAGGGAGGTTAGTATGCCTTGAAACGTCATCTTTTGTTTTATTTGAATAACATAATTTCGGTTTACATATGGATTTTGAATAAAACAGCGATATCACACCTGCCCCAATCACAGCTGATTTCAATATTCACGATAAATATATTTCTGCATTAAATCCATTCACCTTTTATAATTTAATCTCCTGCGAAGTGCGCATTGGCCATAATGCAATTTTTTATGTTATTTTCTTATCTACGTGATATAATTTTAATTGCTACATTTCCACGTTCGTTCTGGTTCTCGTTGTTGTTTTTGTTTTTCGTTTTTTTTTTACCACAAAATGTGTTAGTTTCTCGAGAGTGTTTTGTTAAATAAATTATGCACAAATATAATGTAGAAAATAAGTACAATCTGCATAACAACCCTTGGTCACAGAACAATAGAGAGGACAGCGAATGAAAATGTTGGAGCAAAAAAAAAAACAAATACAATTTCATATTGCAGTCATTTTACAAGTACTTGGAAGCAGAAATAAAAAAACCCAGAGAGATACTAAATGAAAGAACTACAGCTTTTGGAATCATATAGACACACACACTTGCACACACACATACTTGATTCTAAAGATTTTTGCCATGAAAGGGTTAGCAGCAGTAACCTCAAACAAAACACAACTTACATGAATGGCTTTTTGCCATAGAAATGGAAGAGAAGACACAGAGACATACACACACGCAAAATGCCAAGAAACGGTTTACAATGAAAGCAAAGAGAAAGAGATTGGGAGAGAGAGGGTGGAGGCAGCAGTAACAATATCTAAACTTAAACTAAAATTATAAGAGGCGAAAAAAACCCATATTTGTTACAAAGTTGAAGGTGAAAACGTTTAGGAAAGCAAAAAAAAAAATCAAGAAAAAAAAAATCCGCCGAACCCACCAACCAAGAGATCGACACACAATCCTATATTTACAAGGAAAATGGTCGCCTTCAAGCAAACAACAAACATGCACATACATATATACAGGGTGAGATAAAAAAAAACTGCAACAAAGTCAAACGCCATAATTTGTACATTTCTTATACCCTCCACCATAGTAAATTTGTCATTCCGTTTGTAACACCTCGAAATATACATTTTAGACCCAACCAATGATCAGCATGAAATTCTATGTCGATTTATCAATGTCCATCCGTCTATCCGTCTGAGGAAATCTCTCTAGCATCCGATCAAACTGAAGTACGTTGATAAAATTTTACTCAAATGTGTCTTATGTCTGCAGGACTTTTGGTGTTTGGGCCATGTAGGTCCACGTCTTCGTATAGCCCCCATATAGCGGTACCTCCTGACATTCGGTATTTCGATTATTTTTGCGACATTATTTACCGGAATTGTTTCAAATTTGGTATTTGAAGTTTGTAATAAATACTACAGAATAAAACAGAAAATGGGCCATGTAGGTCCACGTCTTCGCATGTTCCCCATATAGCGGTTCCCCCCGATATTCGGTATTTTAATGATTTTATCGACATTATTTACCGGAATTGTTTCAATTTTGGTATATGAAGTTCGAAATGCATACTACATCCTAAGACAGAAAATGAGCCATGTAGTTCCACGTCTTCGTATATCCCCCATATAACCGTACCACCCGATATTCGGTATTTTGATGATTTTAAAGACATTATTTACCGAAACTATTTCAAATTTAGTATTTGTAGTTCGTAATGAATACTACAGCCTATGACAGAAAATTTTCTGTGCAGGTCCACGTCTTCGTATAGCCCCATATAACGGTACCTCCCGATATTCGGTATTTTCATGATTTTAGCGATATTATTTACCGGAATTATTTAAAATTTCCCATTTGAAGTTCGTAATCGATACTACAACCTATGACAGAAAATTTTCTGTGCAGGTTCACGTCTTCGTATATCCCCCATATAACGGTAGCCCCCCATATTCGGTATTTTGATGTTTTTGGCAACATTTACGGCTACATTCGGCATTTTTAAGATTTTAACAGAATTTTAAACGGATTTTATTTTCTATGAAAATTTTTAAATTTGTACCAATTGGTGGAGGTTCGGCCCGGCCGAACTTAGAGCTTTTTAACTTGTTTTTATTTTTAATTTTATTGAATGAAAGCTAATAAAGTCAGAAGTAGCATCAAATTTTAGAATAAATTTAGATTTGTTCGAATTGGTCACCTTTGGCAGGAAGTATGGCTTTCAAACGGCCAATGAAACCTTCACACGTTGCCCGAATGTTGCTCGGCGGTATTTTGGCCCATTTCTGGCGAAGTGCTTGCTTGAGGTGATCGACACTTTGGTATTTTTTATTGCCAACCTTGCTTTCCAAAACACTCCAGATACAATAGTCCAACGGATTGGTATCCGGAGATTTTGGTGTCCATTGTGCGCTGGAAATGAAGCGAGGAACCTCATTTTGTAACTATTCTTGGTTGGCACGTGCTGATTGCGATGGTTCTGAGTCCTGTTGGAATGTCCAAGGTCTGCTGCCAAAATGTTTGCGTGCCCAAGGCTTTAATACACCCTCCAGAATATTTTCGCGATAATATTCGTCATTTATTCTGATGCCACGAACATCGGCTGTTATGGCGGCCAACACCATCACCATGTCCGGCGCTTGGGTTCTGGTGGCCTACCGAAGGTGCACATTTTCAGCTGACCTGTTCGACAAATAAACACGATCATTTTGTTTGTTTACAAACTGCTGGGCAACGAATGTTTCCTCATCGGAGAAAACCAAATTCGCAGTTCACCACTTTCGGCCAAGCGAAGCACCTCTTTAGCTCTTTTGAGTCTATTTTCTTTCTTTTGCGGTGTACGTTCTTGCACTTTTTGGAATTTCCATGGCTTTACCCCGAGCTCAATTTCCAATATTTGCCGAATGGAATATTGCGATATAATCAGCTCACGAGCCATTTTTCGGCTACTGCGACGCGGGTTGCGATCAAGTCGCTTCTTTACTTTTCGAATCATTTCTGCTGATGTTGCTGTTTTCTTGCGTCCACTTCCTTCACTTCGATCTACGCTACCAGTATTACGGTAACGAGCAATGGTACGAGACAAAAGTTTTATTCACATTTAAATGCTGGAGTATTCTAACGATAGCCAATTGTGGTTTTCTAGCCAAATATAAAGAAATCACTAAATTCCATCACGAATATTTTTTTTCTGGAAAATTCTCACCAAAATGCTTTTGTATGCCTTAATAATTTAATAGTAATTAGAAATGACGGAAGTCTGAATTTTGGTTGCAGTTTTTTTATCTCACCCTGTACAAACAAGAATATATGTACTCATGAATATTACCGAACAAACAACCACCCACAAACCAACAAGGCCTGTCATATGAGATGCCTAGAACTCAAACACATGCACACTCTCTCTCATACATTCATACATATGCATATATGTATCTGCTAACGCACCCATAATAGTTCCGTCCAAGGAAATTCATATTCGCTAAAGATGCGAGCGTATTAAAAACCTTTTTTTTTGTATATTCTCGAGTACCACTATACAGTAATTATGTAAAGTACTTGTAACCTTCTCTCTCTGTCGCTGGTGGTAGACTGCTGGTGGAAGGAGCAAAATGCATGCGTGTTTGCATGTATGTGTGTGCGTGTTTTTGTGTAGGCGGTGGCATTTCACTTTCATTTTTTTTTTTGCCCATAAGAAAAAATCTTGTCTTTTCAGAAAATGCAACCACATAAGGATATTCAGACTAAAGCTGTTTTTCGAAACCGCCATCACACATGTCAGAGTCAAAAGAGGTCAGAGATAAGGTGAAAACTGTTATGAATATTAAAATTGTAAAAAAATATGAAACGTTGGATGAACGAGCTTTAAATGAATTGAAATATTAAATTGTATTTAGATTGATTTGAGGTATAAAGGATAGTGGTATTACTGCACAGAAGGCAGGTTAATGGTGTGAATTTTCAAATATTCTGTTGTATCCATTAAGTACCTCCCCTGCAAAGGGTATAAAATTTGAATAATTACAACTCTTATAAAATGTGATGTAAGAGTCCGATTATATTCAAATTTCACACATCCCAATATTTTTATCAACCCTAGGTCTGGTTTGACGACGGAATATATCGGTACACTCCTTCTTGCACCTCTATCCACAAAGGGTCAAAATTTTGAATATCCATGAAGCTCATAAAATGCGTAATTAACATCCGTTTTCATTCAGACTTGGTGCATCTCATTACTTCTATCAGAACACAATCTCTTATAAAGTTGGTAGAGATTGGACTATTCCTTCTGGTACCTCCCCACAAAGGGTCAAAGAATTGAATAACTAAAACGATTTTAAAATCCGAACTAAGCATCCGGTTCTCTTCATATTTCACACATCCAATTATTCCCACCTACATCCCCCACAAAGGGTCAACATTTTGAATATTCATGAAGATCATAAAACGCGAAATTAATATCCGATACCATTTACACACATCTCAATATAGCTATCAACACACGATCTGTTATAAAAATGGTAGAGATCGCACCATTCCTGCTGGTACCTCCCCCACATAGGGTTCAAGATTTTGAAAAACAAAACGCTTAACGCTTACATACAAACATTTTTGCTAACACAAGATCTGTTGTGAATATGATATACATTTGTGAGCCCCTTCTTGTACCTCACCCACAAAGGTTCAAAATTTTCAATACTTATATCTGTCATAATCTGTCAGTCAGCGATTATTTATAACTTTCTTGTAATTTTACCCATACCAATATTTTCATCTGCATTAGTATAATTCGGTCGACTATATCTAATACCTCACGCACATTTTAATATTTTCTAAAAATTATTACATATATTATATAAAGTGAGAGATCCTTACAGTCTTCAATGTTCAGAGAGTCTTGTCTTTATTGAGAAGATTTTGTGTTGTCTTTGTACTTTTTTTGTGAGAAGACTCACTGGTCCTCAGTAGAAAGTCTTTCAGTTTTTCAATGAGATTACCTTCTTAACTTCCATAAAATGTATTTCTGGTTTTCTATGAGACGACTTTCTGGTTTTCTAAGAGGAGAACTTCTGGCCTTCTATGGAAGACTCTCGGGTCTTTTACGAGAAAATCTCTACTATTTTTAGAAATTGCCCCTAGACTTTTTTGAGAAGACCGCTAGTCTTTTTGAGAATGTCCTCTGGTTTTCGATGAGAAGACTTTCTGGTCTTCTAGAAGGCCTTATAAAAGATGTCCCACTCCAGTGTTGTAATCGATTTCCTCCTTGTCTTAAATGAGAATAATTTTTATCTTCAATGAGAAGATCCTCTGGTCTTTCAAAAGAAGACCTTTTCGACTTCTATGAAAAGTGCTTCCACTCTTTTATGAGAGAACATTCTGGTCCTCTCTGAAAAGAACTTCTGGTCTTCTATGTGGTATTTTTTAAAGAGTCCTTCGGGTCTGTAATGATAAAATTGTCTGGTCTTCCATAAGACGACGTTCTTGTCTTCCATGAGAAGACCTTCTCGTCTTTCATGAGAAGACCTTCTCGTCTTCCATGAGAAGACCTTCTCGTCTTCTATTGAGAATACCTTTTCGTCTTCTCTGAATAGACCTTTTCGTCTTCTCTCAGAAGACCACTTCGCCTTGGCTAAGAAGATCATCTTGTCTTCTCAAAGAAGATATTCCCGTCTTTTCTGAACTCTGGACGCCTCCTGGACTTCTATGAGAAATATTTGAGAATATCCTCTGGTCTTCAAAAATAAAATCGGTTTTCAGGACTTAAATTAGAAGTCTTTACAGTATTTGTGAGAAGACCAGAGGGTATTTTTCGGTATTTTAAGAGATTATATTCTGGTTGTATATGAGGGAACCTTATGACCTGTTACGAAACGTCTTTCTTATATTCCAAAGAAGTCCTTAAAGTCATCCATAAGAAAACTGTCTGGGATTTTATGAGGAGATACTCTGATTTTTTATGAATCTTGTCTTCAATGATATCGTCTTTTATAAGAAGACCATCTGGTCTTTGAGAAAACTTTCTGGTCTTCTACGACAAGGCATTCGGCTCTTTTTGAGAAGACCATCTGGTATTTTAGGAGAAGACTCTCTGGTATTGTAACTGAAGACCCTATTGTCTTCAATGAGAACATTTTATGGCATTCTGTGACCTACTGCTCTTTTGAAGAATTCAGGGAAGAGAGAAGAATTTCCCGTATTCTATGAGAAGACCCTGTTGTTTTTATCAAGAAGACCCTTTCTTCTTTGTGTGAAGACCTTCTAGTTTTCTATGATAAGATTAACTGGTTTTCCAGGCGAAAGTCCTCTGGCCTTATTTTAGAATTCCTTGTGATCTTTTTTAAGAAGATCTTTTTATCTTCTGTGAGGAGATTGATTGATTTACTACGAAAAAATCTTCTGGCCTTCTGTGAGAAGACCTTTTGGATTTCTTTGAGAAGAGTTTCACGCCGTCTTTGAAAAGACCCTCTAGTCTTCTAGGAACATAACCTTTTGTCTTCCAAGAGAAGACCCTTTTTCTACAGGAAAATCTTCCATGAAAAGACATTCTAGCCTTCTATGGGAAGAGCTGTCCCTCTTGAGTGAAAGGACCTATGGCCTTCTGCGGAAACCACTACTGGTTGGTTGGTCTTCTGCTAAAAGATCTTCGGCTCATCTGTGAGAACTTTTGGTCTTTTGAGAGCGACCTTCTCGTCTTCTAAAAAAAATACCAATTCGTTTTATTTGAGAAGACCTTCTTCATTTTTTGTGAAGACTTTCTGGTGTTTTATGAATGGAACTTCAGTATATTGAAGGTCTTAACCATATTTTTACCATCACTTGAAGATATTACTAGCGGAGAGCTAGGTTAATAGGTTGAAGAGCAAGCAATTTAATATCTAAAATGTTCCCCTAAGGGGAACATGGTGCGATCGGGTATTTGCTCATCTTTCCTATTGAGTACTACCAGATGTCATAACCAGTTATTTCGTGGGAAGAAAGGAAAACAAGTAAAAAATCTGTAAGTTGGGCTGGGCCGGACTTTGAATACCTTCCACCATTTGGAACGAATTTGGCAAAAATACCAAATGTAGCCGTCATATTAGGGTCTAAACGACGACTTGGACCTGTATAGGCTAGTTTTGTCATAAACCATTACAATATTTAAATGCGAAACTTGAAAAAACAAAATCGGTGAATAATTTAGCTAAAATCATAAATATTGGGAGGTATTATATGGGGGCTATACCAAAATGTGGACCTGCCTGAAGCTGCATCACGAACTTCATATACCAAATTTGAAACAATTCCGGTGAATAATGTCGCTAAAAATCATCAAAATACTGAATATCGGGAGGTACCGTTATATGGGGGCTATACGAAGACATGGATCTACATGGCCTATTTTCAATACCAAAAATTCTGCAGATTTAATATATATTAGAGTTAAATTTTATCAATCTACTTTAATTCGTTCGGAAACTAGAGTGATTTCCACAGAGGGACAGACGGACGGACGTCGTCAAATCGACAAATCAATAATATATATACCTTGTGGGGTCTAAAATGTAGATTTCGAGGTGTTACAAACGGAATAACAAACTTAATATACCCTACATACTATTGTGGGGGGTATAAAATGGTACAAATTGTACTAAATATCCATATGTGGGGTCATAACGTTAAACATTCTTCATGTAGATCCTTTTTATGTCGAAAAGTTGAAAATATCAGCTTGTGTGGAAATCTATACTTAAAAAGTAAAGGATTTCTGTTAGTGTTCCGGTAAATATATATTTGCAGCAGCTATTAGCGGACAAACATAATCCAACTTTACGTTAGATCTAATGTTATTAAAAATTATGGAATATAAATAATTTGAAGGTAGTTGGGGAATTATTTTACATATTAAGAAAGTAAGAGAAGAAATGGGCCAATATTTTCCAGGACCGCTCTTGATACAAATATTAGCTTACATCTCGCCCACACCCTGTAAATGTGTTTATTTCCTTAACCCTTTCCTTTAAATTCCCGCAAATAAACAAGTTTATTTTCATTTGAAATAAATCGTTTTCATACATATATTGACACTACGTGCTGTAATATTTTTCGCCCGTTTGTTTGTATTTTATGTTGACTGCAAATACTCTTATGCTATGGAAGCTATAACTCGATGCACGTTTTGTCTAGCTTCAGTAGAGAGAAAAAAACAAAACAACAACAGAAAATGTGTGGTATAAAAATAACAACAACTGAAAAACGCATTACTTTGAGCTATACGAAGATCACGTAGTTCTATTTGAAAAAAAAAATTGCAAGAGTTTTAATTAAATATTGAAATAAAAAAATGGAAATTAATTAAACAATAGAAGGGATGGAATTTGTGTGTGGATGTGTGTTTTCATTTAAGATTTGTATTAATATTGGGCATGTCGGTTTCGAAAAAAGTTCAATTATTTGTATTATTTACACTGATGATTACAGTTAAACTAGAGTGAACGTGGGAGCGTATGATAAACATTAATTGACAAACGTATGACATATGATAAATGTTAATCATATGTCATACGTTGTCAAACTTTTGTAAAACATTCAAATTTTTGAAGCTACAAGGTTCTATCAAAGAATCTGATATGAATCGAGCAGGTTAAATGGTTTTATAGCGCTATAAAATTATTATTTTTTAAGCATGTGTGTGTAGTATCTGCATCGAAATGAATATCTAAGAGCAAACTCTTGACAGATTATAAAATGCAAAAACTGGTATCTGCGAGTTCCAAAAACTGAAAAATTCTAGAGAAAATTATCTAAAATTCCCTTCTTGTGATATTGAAATTTTCAAAGAAATAAAACGTAAGTTGAACAATAATTAATAATTCTTAGTGTATGCTTTATTAGTGGTTCTTCTAACTTTACAAATTTGGCGTCAGAGGCCTGGTTAGTATTAACGAAAGACTTCCTGCAATCGCAGGATAAGGACAAAAACTTACAACGACCATTCGTTTATTTTAGATAACTGATAGGATAGGTCTGCTCACTTTGTAAATATATCCGGATAACTTATTAGGTATAACAAGTTAAAAAGCTGTAAGTTCGGCCGGGCCGTACTTTAAATACCCTCAACCATTTGGAACGAATTTGGAAATTTTCAAAAAATAAAATCCTTAAAAAAATTCTGTTAAAATTTTAAAAATACCGAATATAGCCGTTATATTGGGGTCTATACGACGTGGACCTATATAGGCATTGTTTGTCATTAGCCATTTTCAAATTCGAAACTTGAAATAAACGGTGAATAATATAGCTAAAATCATCAAAATATCGTATATAGGTACCGTTATATCGGAGCTATACAAAGACCTGGACCTGCATAGGCAATTTTCTGTCACAGGCTGTAGCATTCATTACGAACTTCAAATACGACATCCCACACAATATCGGTGAGTATTGCACCTAAAATCGTCAAAATGCCGAATACAGGGAGGCACTGATATATGGGGCCTATACGAAGACGGGGACCTGCATACAACAGTTTATGTCACAGACTGTAGTTCCCATTATGAACTCTAAATACGTACTTTGAAACTACTCCGGTGAATAATGAGGTTAAAATCATCAAAATACCGAATATAGGGAGGTACCGTTATATGGGGGCTATACGAAGACGTAGACCTGCAAAGACAATTTTCTGTCACAGGCTGTAGCATTCATTACGAACTTCAAATACGACATCTCAAACAATTTCGGTGAGTATTGCACCTAAAATCGTCAAAATACCGAATATAGGGAGGCACTGATATATGGGACCTTTACGAACACCTGGAACTGCATAAAACAGTTTGTGTAAAAGACTGTAGTTCTATTGCGAACTCTCAATACGAAATTTGAAACTACTCCGGTGAATAATGACGCTAAAATCATCAAAATACCGAATATCGGGAGGTACCTTTATATGGGGGCTATATGAAAACGTGGACCTACAAGACCCATTTACGAACTTAACCTGCCTACTGGAAAAATAAACAAGTGTGCAAAATTTTAGCCTTCTATCTCAATTCGTTCGAAAGATAGCGTGATTACAACAGACAGAAAAATTTAACGAAAGAAAATTTTGAGAAAATACTCCAAAAAAGTCACGAAATTGGAAAAAATCAAAAATATTGAATTTTGTGTGAAAATTTTTGTAGAACGAGATTTTCAAATGTTGAAATTGATAATTCTTAGTTTGAAAGGTCGAAAAATTCCGATAAATATGTAAAAATGTTGCATTTCAATGCATACTTTTATTTTTTACGTTTAACTACCAACACATCTATGTAAAGATCAAAATGTGGCCTCGTAGAAAAGGAAACCAATGCACCGACGTAGCCAGGCAAATTTATAAAAATTTCCGTCGGAAAATACATCACAAAACTGAATATTAGAGATAATTTGGTCGGATGTTGTGACAAAAAAATGATGAAGTGGAATTATATGATTGTCATACCTAAATATGTATAGGAATAATACGTCTGTGCTACTTTCAAAATTGAGACCTCTTTCATAATTTCAAATGGGTGGACAGACAGATGTTTCATCCAATGTGCGTCTCTTAGAAGAGTGTGTTCTAATGACAACAGCAATTATATATTGGAGAATATCTTTTTTCTGCTCATAAATATATACTTGTAGCTTTACCGAACTTTTACTTTTTTATACTTTTTTAAATTTATTGGGATTATTGAGGAAATAACGATTCTGGACATCTCTCCTAAGTAAAGGCGGATATATATTTCTCACATCGCATGAGATTTTTTCACTTTGACATATTATGTAAATATGAAGTGTAAATATTTTATAGCCTTTTTAGAATTCTGAATGAAGATAGTGAAGATGCGAAAACATTAAAACAACTCAAAATGACCGACATAGCTGAATGGTACTCATATCAAATAATGGACTTACATTTCTTTTTGATGATCTTCTTATAATCACATGGAATGGATTTCGCCACATGCGATCGAATTTTCTTTCACCCAATACCAAATTTAGTACTATTTGATTTTCATACAATTATAGTACATATTTCCATAAGCACCTCTAAATTTTTAAACCAGCAATCTAATATCGAATTAGCAATATAAATATCAAATGTCAGAATATATTCTCTATCCCTTCACCCAATACCAATTTTAGTACCATTCAGTACTTTTCGTACAGTTATAGTACATATATCAAAAATCAGTTCCTCCTATCAAAAACAGACACCAGTATTAAAATCCATAACAAATTTCTGGATACCTGTTCAATCGTTTTACCCAATACCAGATATCAGATATAGTCCAGAAGTACCTCCGCTCAATTTTATCGAGATCGGTTTAGTTTTGGATATAGCTCCCATATTTACATTTATCCGATTTCAGCAGTATCGTACACAAAATGTATGTATTGTACAAGCACAAATACAGTGAATTGTGGCACTTCCGACCGAACTCAGCCTGGAAGTAAGTACATAAAATTTGGCGAAATTCGGTTCAGATATAGCTTTAGCTTTTATATATACATATATATAGGTTTCATCCGATTTGGGGTTTAAGTACCCGACATTCGTAATGAGCACTTCACAACAATGATATTTGGTACCACATATCTTATAAAGCTCGGAAATACCTTCGTCAAATTTTATCGAGATTGACTAAGATTTGGATACAGCTCCTAAATGTCCTTAGTACGATTTCAGGTTTATTGTGCAAATAATGGCTAATATTCGCCAAAATGTAGTGAATTTCTGGACGTACGTTTCCATTTTGTGGAACTCGGCTCCAATATATAATTTTTAATATAATCCTTCTCATGCACTCTATAACAATGTTATTTGATATAAAGGATTAAAATGTCTCCGCCAAATTTAGAGAAAATCAATTCAGAATTGGATATGCCATCTATATATTAATTCCCTCTAAAAACAAACTATAACTGCTCTAAAGCCAAATGTTAATAGGTGGTATGATATGCTTTAAACAAATTATTTTGTTACGGGATCTCTACTAAATATGCATATTGGTGTAGGGTATCACATAGTCAGCCCCGCCCAACTTTTGAATTTTTCTTACTACTCCATACGAATAGAAAAATACAAAGAGAAATCTTAATTTTGGACACTTGTTTAGTAATGTCCTTAGTTCGGCAGAGATTTTAGGGAAAAGTCCACGAAATTTCCCACGGCCTCGTGGCTTCTGCCAAAAACCAAGAGAGAAATGGAGGATGCATAAAACATTATTTTACTGAATGTAGTTTTCTGGAATATAATGGTTTTATATTTTTGAGGATTGTTCGAATAGGTGATCATAATTATGTAGTCCCTGTGTAATGAAATACAATATTTTAACATTGAATCAAAGTAAATATTGAAACAAAAAACGTTTCCAATTGAGATGGTTCAATTAGGAGTCTTTACAATTTTTGCTCTTTTTATGTTTTTTGTATTCTGCATGCCATTCATAATCAGTCACGTAAGAAATTATGTTATGAAACTGAACTGTATTAAATTAATTTTAAGTTTTTTTTTTTCCAGCGGTTTCATGTTAAAAATTCAATATTAAATTAATAAATTTTATAGAAAAAACGTATCACCTTTAATCAACTGGGCTATGCATACAACCAATTAAAAACTATTTTTACGTTGCGAATATTTTTATAAATCTTTTATTATAATTTTTTATAATAGTTGTGCAATAGATAAAAGTCCATATTGAGGGTAGTTTCCAGCTACAAAAAATAACTAGAAAAACTCATGCGAACCAATACCGTGTTGTCTATTTAAATGCTGACAATAGCTGAAATATCTACCTGTCAATGGTAAACCTGGAAACAAAGAGGCTAGAGCGGGAGAGAGCGACCATACTGATGTCAATGCAAACTGAAATTGCAACAATACTTGTTTTTTTATTTAGATTTGTTTCCGATATTTTTTTTGCTTTTGTTAACAATAAAGCTGACGCTGACATGACTACGACATGGTTTGATTTTATTAACATTCAACTGAAGCACACATATGGACATACATAAAAAATCTATTGAAACATTGTCATGGTCTGTGTGTTGTGAATGCAGATATTGTGGGGCATTCCATATGAAATGGCCGATCAATGAAATAATCAAAATTATGGATTTATTTTAGGATAAAATCAATTTGAGACATCTACCCCATAGTAATTTTAACAAAATTTTCCAAAAAATTTTATGTAAGGAAAAATTTGCGCCGTAAAGCAAAAACCTAGAAAAGTTCCGCATTCCTTTAAAAATATATTTTATTTACACTCTTTAGCTAAAGTTCCCTATGTATTGAAAGTTTTATATTTATACTAGCAAGTGCCGGCTATTTCGTCAGCATAATGTTCCCCTTGCGTTATTCCTTATTCTACCCGCCAAAATTCTATGGTGTAACTCCTCGAAATACTCATGACAGATTTGAAGGGTCTGTCATCCGATTTGGTGTTTAAGTCCCTCAAATGCGTGATAAGCACTTCACAACAATGATATTTAGTACCAGATATCTTATAGATCTCGGAAATACCTTCGCCAAAATTTTTCGAGATCGACTAATATTTGAATATAGCTCCTAAATATTCTTAATCCGATTTCAGGTTTGTTGTGCAAATAATGGCTAATATCAGCCCAAATGGAGTGAATTTCGGGACGTTCGTTTCAATTTTGTGGAACTCGGCTCCGATATATATTTTTAATATATTTATAAAGGATTAAAATGTCTGTAAAATTTAGTGAAAATCGATTCAGAATTGGATATACCTCCCATATATTAGTTCCCTCTGAAACCAAACTATAAATGCTCTAAAGCCTAATGTTGATAGGTGGTATGATCTGCTTCAAATATATTATTTTGTTACAGGAGCTCTACTAAATATGCATATTTTTCATTTTTCATCAGCAAAAAATTCAAAGTCGATTTTGCGATGTCCGTCTCTTGTAATCACGCTGTCTTTCGAAAGAATTGAGAAATACACACATGTGTATTTTGCCAGTAGGAAGGCAGTTTGTAAATAAACCCTGTCGGTCCACGTTTTCGTATAGCCCCCATATGATTTTAACGATATTATTCACCAAAATTGTTTGAAGTTCTTCATGGGTACGACATCCCATTGAAAAAATCGTATGCAGGTCTACTTCTTCGTATAGCCCCCATATAACGATATATCCCGATAATCGGTAGTTTGATGATTTTAGTGACATTATTCAACAGGATTGTTTAACAATTCGCATGTGAAGATCGAAATGGGAATTACAACCTATGACAGGAAATGTTCTATGTCCGTCCTCGTCTTCGTATAGCCCACGTATAACGATACCTCCCTTTATTCGATATTTTGATCATATTAGCGACAGTATTCACCGGAATTGTTTCAAATTTCGTATTTGAAATTCGAAATCGGTACTACAGTCCATAAAAAAATACCTATGCAGGTCCACGTGCTCGTATAGACCCTATATAAGGGTTTTTATTTAAGCGTTATTTGTCGACGGATTTTTTTTTAATTTTCCTTCCAAATATTAAAAGATCGACCCGCCCGAACTTAGCTGCGTTTTTAATTGTTAGTATTCAAAATGCACAATATATATCGAATATTCGTAAAACCATTGCACAACGGACCCACATCCAATTTTCTGTCTTAAACTATTTCAACATGAATCCTAGAATATAACAGTAACCTCTATATAAAATTTCAGAATTACATCTCTGTGCCTCCACCCAATACCAAATTTAGCAACATCAAGTATGCATATCCAAAACAATCTACATCTCTCCATCCTAGACGCCAAGAGTGATCTCAGATTAGTACCTTTTAGTACTTTTCGAAACCACCACCATATTTAGCAAAGTGAAGTATGCATATCCAAAACAATCTACATTTCTCCATCCTAGACGCCAGCTCTATTAGCTCACTCAATTTTAGTATCATTAAGTACTATTCGAACAATTATAGTACACATTTCCAAAACCAACTCCTAATCTGATCCTCAGATACCATCGGTAATCTAAACATCAAGTTTCAGAATTCTATCTCTATTCCATCACCCAATACCTAATTTAGTACGTTTCGGACAATTATAGTACTCACTTACAGAACCACCTCTAAACGTCAAGCCTACATGTGAAAATAATTTCAAACTGCCAGCACTATCGGTACACTCAATATCGAATTGTACAAAATATAGTACCATTCAGTATTTTTTGTATAATTATAGTACACATATCTAAAAGCAGTTCATTCTCTCAACTACAGATACCAACATTGACATCCATATCATATTTCGGGACTCCAGTTCTATTCGTTTACTCAATATCAAATTTAGTTCCACTTGGTACTTTTCGTACAAGTATAGCACGTATTATCAAACCACCGGGAAATCTCAAACACAGATACCATCAGTAATCTAAGTATCAAAATTCAGAATTTTATCTCTATTTCTTCACCCAATACGAAATATAGTACCATTCAGTACCTTTCGTACAAATCTTCAACACGGATACCATCAGAAATCTAAACATCAGATTTTAGTATTTAATCTCTATCCCTTCAACAAATACTAAATATAGTACCATTTAGTACTTTTCGTACAACTATAGTATACATTTCAGAAACCATATCTATATGCCAAAGCTACACACGAACAACAAACCTGATACCAAATTTCCGATCTAAACAGACACTAAAAGAGACTGCAATGTCAAATTTTAGGATTCCAGCCATATTCCTATCATCATTTAGTACTTTTCAGTGGCGTAAAAACGGCAATTTTGCTTATTTATGGTCCCATTAAATGTGAAATGGGCTTCATCGGACATGATAATTTTGTTCCAAAATTGCTCGTCATCTTCGGCCATTTCGATGACGCTCGCGTGGCGTGTATTGGTTCATGGTAAAAATCTGCTTGGACTGACGCTTCAAACGCGGTATGTCATTAAGGGTCCGTCGAATATGGGCAACCCTGTAGTACACATTTCCAAAATCACCTCCATATGACCAGGCTACACATGAACACCGACCCTAATACCAAAATTCAGATTTCAAGGACTATCTGCTTACCCAATACCAAATTGTATCAAACATAGTACTATTTGGAACTTTTCATGGTCTTGCAGAACACATTTCCAAAACCACCTCTTTATCACAAACCTACCACCAACACGGACCCCAATACAAAATTTCCAAAGTCCAGCTTCATCGGTTCACCCTAAAACAAACTCTTCGAAATTTAGTGTCAGCATAAAATAATATGTCGATTGAGCGATGTCCGTCCGTCTGTGGAAATCAATCTATCTTTCGAACGAAATGAAGTAGGTTGATAAAACTTTACTCACATGTATATTATGTCTACAGGTATTGAAAATGGGCCACGTTTTGGTATAGCCCTCCGCATAATGGTAACTTCCTATTTTTGGTATTTTGGTGATTTAAGCGACATTATTCAAATTTGGTATTAGAAGTTCATAATAAATACTACAGCCTAAGACAGAAAATTGTCTGTGCATGTCCACGTCTTCTTATAGCCCCCATACAAGGTTACCTCCTGATATTCGGTATTTTGATGATTTTAGCGGCATTAATTACTGGAATTGTTTCAAACTTGGTATTTGAAGTTCATAATGGATACTACAGCCTATGACAGAAAATTGTCTGTGCAGGTCCACGCTTTGTAAAGCTATAGCAACATTATTCACAGATTTGTTGTCAAGTTTCGCATTTAAATATTGTTATGTTGTCGTATAGACCCTGATATAACGGCCCGGTCGAATTTATAGCTCGTTAAAGGATACTTTTCGTATCCTTTTAGTACGAATATCCAATAACTCAGTTCTATCACACGCCTACGCACCAAGTCTGACCCTAATGCAAAATTTCAGGATTCCAGCTTCAGTCGATCTGTCTAGGTGTTGGCTCTCACTATTATTTCACTTCTCTTTTATATATAGATGAAGCCATAAACATATAAATAGCATTCTGATAATTTTGAAAAAAAATGGAGGGGGAAATGTGTTCTGTAGGAGAAAATTCTACGGTAAATATATTTTCTGAAATATAGTCCCATGTACAGTAGACATATTTCTTGTACCTTTACTTTCCTTCAAAATAAATTATTAAAGAAGCAAATCTTCTATACGAAAATTGGATTTTCTCAACGGGGTTGTATATAATAAATTCGTGCAGTACCTGGATAACACTGTTTCCCATTTTCGCTCAATTTTAGAAAACATTGCTCCCAGAAACGGAATAAAAATTTATTAACCCTGTTTTAGAAAATTTACAACCCATTTCACACTTCGTCTACAACGATGTGCCGCAATTTTCAAAATTATATGTTTGCTTGTATATTCTAGGTAAATATATATACATCCTTAGTAATAGCTTTTGATTTGTAGTAAAGTTTTCTTTACAACCCAAGTGAATTTTTATACATCACAAAAATTGACGTTGTTATTTTTTCAAAACACGTTCTTTTCAAACACAAACCTAAAACGGAAAACTTTATGTGCATACCAATATATACCTGCATACAAATACTTCCACATAGTTTCTCCTTTAAATCACATGAGCTAAACCAAATTATTCAGAATTCCAACAAAGTGTATAAAATCGAAAACGATAAACGGAAACTTTATTGTCGAAATAAATTTCGGGGAAGTAAAATCGTCCCTAAAAAAAGAAAGGGAAAAATGAAAATCTGGAAATTGTTACTTTCTTTAGAAAGGATGTGCAAATAATTTTCATGCGAATATAAAAACCTTTTTATTGGCCATAATTTTTATGGACTCTTTGCCAAACAAGTGTTGAAGATGTACCAGGCAACTTGATGACTGTTCAGAATTGTTTCGGTAACAATTGGTTTGTGTTTTCTTTGTGTTCATTGCATTACAATGAGATATCCTTACAAAGAGTAACGAAAAGGCATATAGAATACTGATATTTTTGATGAGCTTTTGGAAATTAAAATCCGTCAATAAGTACTTAAAAATTCTAAGAGATCGCTTGGCTTTAAATCAAAATTTGGATTTTCTTCACTTTTTCCACAGGGTTCGCATTGAGGATATTTTTCTTTAAAATTGTGTTTTTTCGTGAATATTAACACTTAGCTCCTGTCTGGTTCAATAGATAATTAGTATTATTCTAACCCTGAACGAATGTGGTTACGTATACGGTGGGAAATACTGCGACATTACTTTGAAAAACATGGCAATGTTGCAAAAATGTGTGCGACAATTTAGTAAGGATTTTGAAAGACGAAGCTCCGTAGGTTCATTATCTTGTAAAAAAATGTTAAAAAAAAAAACATGTGAAGAAGCTGTAAGTTCGGCCGGATCACACATTGAATACCCTCCACTATTTGAACGAAATTGGCAATTAAAAAAAAAAATAATAAATAAATAAATAAATAAATAAAAAATAAATAAATTAATAAAATCCGTTAAAAGTTCTGTTAAAATCTTAAAAATACCGAATGTAGCCATTATATTAGGGTCTATACAACGACGTGGATCTGCATAGGCAACTTTTGTCATAAGCCATTACAATATTTGAAGAAAATTGTGTGAATAATGTAGTCATCAAAATACCGAATATCGGGAGGTACCGTTATATGGGAGCTATACGAAGACGTAGACCTGCAGAGACACTTTTCTGTCATAGGCTGTAGTATCCACTACGAACTTCAAATACCAAATTTGCAACGATTCCCGTGAATAATGTCGCTAAAATCGTCAAAATACCGAATATCGGGTGGTACCGTTATATGAGGGCTATACGACGACGTGGTTCTGCATATAAATTTTTCTATCATAGGCTGTAGTATCCATTACGAACTTCAAATACTAAATTTGAAACGATTCCGGTAAATAATGTCTCTAAAATCATAAAAATACCCAATATAGGGAGGTGCCGTTATGTGAGGGCTATACGAAGACGTGGTCCTGCATAAAATTTTTTCTGTCATATTATCCGTTACGAACTTCAAATACCAAATTTGAAACAATTCTGGTTAATAATGACGCTAAAGTCATCAAAATACCGGATATCGGTTGGTGCCGTTATATGGGGGAAATACGAAGACGTGAACGTGCACCTGCTTAAATCACCAAACTACCGAAAATAGGGAGTTACCATTATATTGGAGCTGTACCAAAACGAGGACCAATACCTGCAGACATAAAATACATTTGAGTAAAATTTGATCAACCTACTTCATTTCGTTCGGAAGCTAGATTGATTTCCACAGACGGACAGACGTACGGACATCGCTAAATCGACTTAAAAATTTTTGCTGATCATACCCTCCATACTATGGTAGAGGGTATAAAAATGGAATAGATGAGCATATCGATAAACCAAAATGTGAAAAGCCAAAAAGCAGTGAGTATACCCGAGAGTATTGCTGTTGTGGCAGAGAGTGTGTGTGAAGCGTCATCTACATCAGTTCAGGAGTTAAAGCCAACTCATCATCGCTTCGCTAAGTGGGCCTGCGATCGACTTACAGAAGATGCCGATTTTATCAAAAAAAAAAAAAATATCTTCTTTTCAGACGAAGCTTATTTTTATCTTGGCAGTCAAAATTATGGCATTTAGGATACAGAAAATCCGCACGCATGCATTGAAAAGCCCAAACGATTGACTGTTTTGTGCGGATTTTTATCCAAAGGCATAGTTGGGCCATTTTCTTCGAAAATGAGGAATGAGTTGCCGTTACAGTCAAGATCGATCGTTATTCGGGTACTTTGAAAACAGTTTTTGTTCAAAGAAAAGTAAAGATGAGGATATTGGCCAAATTTGGTTTTCAACTGTCACCCAACCGAAGCTACACTGTTTTCTGAAGAACGTATTATCAGCCGAAAAGCTGATGTCGGTTTGCTACGTTGTGCGGTGCCGTCAATGATAATTTTACTCCAACAGGACAAATAAAAAAAGTATAAAACCGATAATGTGCTCAAAAATTGGACCGATAAATGGCGAACCTTTGAAGCTATTTGAATGAAACCAAATAGTCAGAAAATAAGAGGACATACTCTTAGATTTTTCCTTAATTGAAATAGTTTTTCGAGTTCACCCATTTGGATAGCTTTGTATGCTTTTTATTTCTATAAACCTGTTTTTTTTTTTTCAAATTCGTTCTAAAAGAGTTCGAAAACTACTAAAATGTACTAAAAATTTATAAATTTTTACTGGACAAACGTAATGATCTCGAATTCTGAAATTTGGAATGAGAGTCACTGGTGGAGTGCAAGACAGATGCACCAAGTTTTCTTTTTTGGAAATTAAAACTTTACGGTAATGAAAAGTTCGAAAATGGTACTAAATTGTTAAAATGCTATTACTTGGTATTATGTAACGGATGGAGTTAAAAACTTGGAATTTGATGTGAAAATCAAGGTTGGGAAGTAAGTTTGATACATGAAGAAGGTTTAGTTTTTTAAGTGTGCGAACTGTACTGAATGGTACAAAATTTTGAACAGTTTGGTTCAGGATGAAGTTGAAATTTTGCATAGAGGTCTCTGTTGGTGGTAGATTTGTGATAAAGAGGTTGTTTTGGAATGTATACTGCAAGTGCACGAAAAGTACTAAAAAGTACTATATTTGTAACAATTTGATGTTGAGTGAACAGATAGTACTTGAAATCTGAAATTTGGTATTGTCTGGAGCTGGAAACGTACGTACTATAATTGTACGAAAAGTACTAAGTGGTCCTAATTTTAGAATTGGATGAAAGAACAGAATGCCTATATCTCAAGAATGGCTGGACCGATTTTGACAAATTTTGTCAATTCAGAATGCCCTCTTGACGTAAAAGTATAAAATCTAAAAATATCGCAAAAAATATGTCAATAATGATGTTAACATAGATTTTGTAGTATTTTGTGACATTTTTTTTATTTTTTCATATTTTTAATCGCATTTTTCCGATTTGACTTATTATATTTTTTAATATTTTTTCACCTTACAACACAGGTTGGGGATAATATATAAGTATTGCAAATATCGTCCGATCCTCACGAAAATTTTAACAAGGCAATATATTAGGGGTTGAAATGGACCAACAACTAAAAATTTTCGTGATTTTGCAGCCGTTGTAAAGGGAAAAAAATAGAAACCAGAGGACACGAAATCTCTCATAAAGTTAGAGTTTAGGACAGCGGGTACAATGGACCACTAATTTTGTGTGAAAAATACCAGCATTACTTACAGGCGATATCCGAAATACACAAAAGGTGAACTTCTGGCTTTTTTATGCTGATTTCGTTGACGAATATAGCCAAATATCGTAGGCAAGCAAATCATATAGATGAGTCTAAATTTGGAGATACAGAGTGGCTTCTTGCTTTTGAAGATGATTGCAAAATAGTTAGAGGTTCAAATTATCCAAAAACAGAAATGTTTTTCCGATCACACAATTGAAGCCAATCGACACGCCTGTGACGAGAGTTAAGGACAGGGAAGAATTCTAGCATTTTGGATGATCATTGGATTATATTTAGCTGTAAAATGGACTACAACAACTAACAGCACGACGGAGTGCATTAATATTGGGCAAATATTCCTAGTCAAACTCCTAATTTCAAAAGCGAAATCTTCAAATATAGATTTGAACACAAGGGGGCTTCTAACATACTGTAGTGTTGTAGGGTATAACATAGTCGGCCGCGTACGACTATAGCCTTTGTTTACTTGTTTTAGTACAAAATTTTGTATTGGGAGAAGGGATAGAACTGAATTCCAGAATTTTTAAATTCCGATAACTGTTGGGGTCTAGAGATATGGAATGGATTTGCAAGTACTAAAGAAGGGTACTAAACGGCACTAAATTTGGTATTGGGTGAAGGAATACAGCTGAAATCCTGAAATTGATTTAGATGTCACTGTTGGAATGAATCTAAAATTGTATGTTGGAAATTTCGCTGAGGAAGTAGCGGTCACTTGTTACTCACTTATAAAATGAGAGGAATTCAATTTAAGTACGAACTTTTCCAACAGAAATATAAGGTAAGGTCAAACCATAACTTTATAACTTATGGGCTGAGGGTACATATCTTTCGCCAAACCGGCTTATATTTTTAAAATTTTTTAAATATTGCTAACCTAATCTCTAAAATGTTCGCCGTTTTATTTTTGTGTCTCCTAAATCAGTGACATAAATAGCTGCATCTCCTCCTCGTTATTATAATACCTTAATAAACTTATGGTCTCCTGAAAAAGTAAATTTGCTACGAGAATGGAGATGTTGATTGAAAAACATTTTAGCCAGACCCCATAAATATATATGTAATGCTTTGATAAAGGATAAGTGATTAACATTAAAGGAATATATTTTTCCGTCATTAACATTTTATTGTTTGGCATAATGGGTACCTTTTTAACAGTAAACAATCTACGTATTCAAAATATTGAAATATTGAACATGCACACATTTTATATGGACAAAATTGGGAAGAATCCGGTTGAAGTATTTTTATTTATTTCAAAATCGTTTTTTTTTTATCTGGTAGATTATTAGTAGCAAAAATAAAAATATTCTTAAAAAGTAAACTACTTAAGTTCGGCCGGGCCTAACTTTTAATACCCTCACCTTTTGGGTAAAGAAAACATTTTTTTTTTGAAAAAGTATCTGAAATTAAATGTGTTCAACTTTAAAATACAAATACCAATAAGACCATATGGATAATGCTGTTAAGTTTTTCAAAAAACCATAAATAGTGTTAGGCCGTTATATAGAAGCCATACCAAAACAGGAACCTCTATAAAAAAATTATAGTTCAAGGATTGTCATCTACCAAATTTTCTAAAATACGAAATTTGAAACAATTTCGTGGGTAAATGTGACTAGGATTATCATAATAACAGATATTGGGAGGTACCGTTATATAGGGGCTATACAAAAACTTGGACCTATACACACAATGTTTCACCACCGAAGCTAGAACATATTACCTACAAAACTATGTAGGGTAAGTGTGCCTAAGTTCGGCATGTCCCAGTAGTCGGCACTTTTTATTTTTATGCCCAAATAAATGAAACTATTATAACAAAATGTATTTTGTTTACAGGGTTGCCCATATTCGACGGACCCATCTGGCAACGCCATAACTTTTGACAGAGATGTCACATCGCTTAATGACATACCACGTTTGAAGCGTCAGTCCAAGCAGATTGAACCAATACACGCCACGCGAGCGCTCTGAAATAGTTGAAATTTACATTCAACAGTAGAAGTCAATTGTGAAAACTCAACGTGCTTTCAAAACATTAAAAAATGTAAGAAGTGAGCCTTCTAAGAACACCATTAAGCGTTTATACGATAAATTTTCGACTGGTAAAGCTCTTTCTAATCCGAAGAGGCCATATAAAAGTCGACCAAGGCGATCGGCCGAGAATATCGCTTCCGTACGAGCCAGTGTTGAGAGGTCCCCAAGAACATCCCAAAAACGCCGTTCTCAGCAGTTGGGCATGGCTCGGTCCACTTTACAACGCAAACAAATGCAAATCAATGCGAATAATTGATTTGCATTTGTTCCCGTACAAAATTCAATTGACCCAAAGAATGTTGACGCAAAGAATGTTGCCATTCCGTCGATTGGAATGGGTCCAAAGGGCCCAAATGTCCGTCGAATATGGGCAACCCTGTACTTCAAATATATTGTCAGCTATCTTTGTGTACAATTTCGCTAAGAAAAGATGATTTATTCTAATAAAAATTAAATTTTTGTCTGTGAAGGTCCTCAACAATCCATATTGTTAGGAAAAGTACAATAAAGACGTCGAATCAGTTTAAATAAACAAAAATATTATATTTTAATGAATTAATTTATTATTATTATTAATTATTCTTACAAAAAATTAATATGCCGACAATTGGCAAGTGGTGCCGACTACTGGCAAAAAAGCATTGTTTTAATAAAACTACAAATTTATGAAATTTAATAAAAAGTTATTAAAACTTTATTTATTATTGCAAAAACTATACAAAATTTCGAATCAGAATAAATTAACTTTGTAATAATTGAAAAGTTCCACTCAGAATGGTGAGCGATTAAAAACGCGAAAATCCTAAAAGTGCCGACTACTGGTACACTTACCCTATACAATGTTTCGCCACACGAGCTTGAAATTATTATTACCTATAAATACCAATTTTTAGACAAATCCGTGAAAAAATGTGGCAAAAGTCATCACACCGAATATCGGAGTCGTTAAATCGACTTAGAATCTTATGCTGATTATGAATATACATACCTTATATATTTATAATATTTAGGGATGTTACAAACGGAATAACGAAGTTAATATACTCTTTTTCAAAGGTGGAAGGTATAAAAATAACTAATAAATTTGAATGGGCATTCATATTTTAATCCTAATAAATGAATTTCAACATTTTCAGATTACTCAATTATTTTATATAGAAATATTAAGATAATAAATTGCTTGGTTCCTAATTAATCTAATTCGAATTTGCCTATTCTTCGGAAATTGCCAATGCGTAACATTTGTCTATTATTTAAAAATATTAAAATAGACACAAAATATTTCTTGGAATTAATCTCGGATATTGGAGTATTTATTTTTTCTCTCTCCAACGTTAAAAAGAATCGATAGTCGAATAAATAACAAATGCCATGTGTTTCAGTCATATTTGCAGACCACCTGTGCGTATGATTTATGACAGCAATTATACGCACTGTTGCTAGGGAAAATTCATTTTGGGCATAAAATCCATTTCCCTCCCACAAATCCATAAATGCGTGAGTAATTATTTTGATTGCAACGAAAAATGAAATAACTTTATTAAACAAAGTAAATCCGAACATAAAAATTTACCATCAAAAACTAACATAAGTCATAAAATCGAGATTATTTCATCCAAATTACAGTTTTGTTTCATAAAATATTTAAGCAATAATCTCCATTAAATCGCACTTATATATGTTACACAGGGGACACATATTTGCTTTTGCGACATATCGAAAATACCCATAATGTCAAGGTAATAAAATCATTAATGGCCAATATATTACATTGATGTTAATCGAATTGGAAAGAATGGATTTTTTTCTCTTTCCACAATTGTAATGTAATGTAATGCTATTGTGGTTTTAGTATATAGATTTATTGGTCTGTCTAAATATAGGTTCAATCAGTGTAAGTCATTAATTCCTTTGCACATACAAACCGAAATGAATAAATTCGTTTGTATGCCAAAGACACTTATATTTTCGTCTAGTCACATGAAGTAATTAAATAAACGTAATTGACAAAAAAAAAGGATTTTGTTTTGTATTTAAGTCAGTGGGCGGTGGGCTTTTACTGATTTGTTGGGCAAACTGTGAGGCTATCAATTTTGTTGATAATATTTGTGTAAATACCAGGAAGGAAATAGGAAGTGTGTAATACGATTACTATTTTTATACCCTCCACCATAGTATGGAGGAAATTATAAAGTCATTCCGTTTGTAACACCTCGAAATATACATTTTTGACCCCACAAAGTATATATATATATTCTTCATAAAATAAAATCTATGTCCGCCCGTGTGTCCGTCTGTGGATATCACTCTGGCTTCCGAACGAAATGAAGTAGGTCGATAAAATTTTACCCAATTGATATTGTAGGTCCACGTTTTAGTATAGTCCCCATTTAATGGTACATCCCTATATTCGGTATAATGGTGATTTAAGCGACATTATTTACGGAAATAATATTTGAAGTGCGTATAGCCCCCATATAACGACACCTTCCCATATTCGGTATTTTGGTGACTTTAGCGACATTATTCACTGGAATTGTTTCAAATGTGGCATTCGAATTTCGTAAGGAATACTACAGCTTATGAGAGAAAATTGTCTGTGCAGGTCCACGTCTTCGTATAGACCCCCTATAACGTTATTCACCATTATTGGAAATGTTGCAATTTTGGTATTTGAAGCTCGTAATGGATACTGCAGCCTATGACAGAAAATTGTCTGTGCAGGTCCACGTTTTGCTATAGGCCCCTTAAAATGGTACCTCCATATATTCGGTATTTTGTTGATTTTATGCACAATTTTTTTTTTTGTAAGTTTCGCATTTGAATATTGTAATGGCTTTTGACAAAAATTGCCTATGCAAGTCCAAGTCGTCGTAGGGACCCTAATATAACGAGTACATTTCCTATTCTTAAGATTTAAGCAGAATTGCATATTACGCATGTAATTTATTTTATTCTTTTGAAAATTGCCAAATTCGTTCAAAATGGTGGAGGGTATTCAAAGTTCGGCCTGACCGAACATACAGCTTTTTTACTCGTTTTATATTTTTCCTATGTTCCATCAATTTAATGTAATTTTACATTAGCACAATTGTACGCAAAACGTGTCAAACTTAATTTGGATATGACATGCAAAGAAAGTGTTTGGAAAAGAATTGCAATGCGCATTCGATTTCACCGTTAACAATCTCCCTGTCCATAATTTTTTTTGTTCAGAATGACAAATATTACGAAAATATAGTTGTAAAATATATTTCAAGTTTCCAATCACTTACCTAAAAAGAAAAGAAGACAATAAATGTTAATGGAACAACTGACACATTTAAATTAAAGAAGTATAAATCGGTTTCTCGGCTTATAAATTACATTGTGCCACACAAAATAAGTAAAAGCTGCAGTCGTGCGGGGCCTGTGATACCCTACAACACTGTAATATATTGAAAAACCTCCTTAGGTCTAAACACATTTTAGTCGATTATTTGAAATAATGTCAAATGTTACCTTTTTTTAACCGGGGATATTATCCTTATATTTATTCTCTATGTCCTATGATAGATATCCAAAACAATTTCACACAAAAATTGTGCTCCATTTTACCCGCTAAATATAAGTCAAGGTTCATTCAAAATGTTACACATTTCCCCTGTCCTAAACCCTAACCTCATGCAAAATTCCGTGTCGATTGGTTTTTTATTATGATCTGCAGAGTCTGTGTAAGATTACATTTTTAATAATCAATAGGCTTTAATTCTGATCCTAACTCCTTCAACATGCAAATGAAATTGATATATTTTACAATATATGAGATATCTTGGATATGAGCATAAATGTAAGGATCGGAAGCTTATAAGATATCTGGTACCAAATATCATTGTTGTCGAAACGTACATCCCGAAATACACACCGTTGGGGCTGATATTAGCCATAGCCAAATCTAAGTCGTTTTCGATAAAATTTGGCAAGTGTACGGGTGAGATTAAAAACTGCAACAAAGTCAAACGCAATAACTTTTACATTATTTTTTAAATTTTATTAAATGAAAGCAAAAAATGTCGGAAACCTTTGGCACGAATTATGGCCTTCAAACGGCCAATGAAAGTGT